>NC_142936.1:32849315-32971815 GCF_046866305.1 Octopus bimaculoides | reverse complement strand
ATAGCTAATTGTTTTATTACGATGTAAGTTATATAAAGTTTAAATCTTTCATTCATGATTTTATAAATAATTCTTTCATTCATGTTTTTATATCTCTTTATTCTATTCTTTTTCTTAACGTAATATCTTCACGTGGACTCTTTCTAATAAACGCTTTAGTTCTGAGTTTAACGTCTAAATTTTAGTTTAAACTGCAGCAGCGCAGCGATAAGTATCGTTTTACCTTTGTTAAATGACTTTATATCATTGTTTGAAAAAAATATGTATTTTTATATTGATTCAATTGATTTTTAATGATAATTTTAGTCGATAGCTTTTTTAACACTAAATTAATTAATTGACAATTTATTTGTCTCTTTGTGTTTTCTCGATGGTGCTGTATGAATACTTGACGTGGTTTTAGACTCAATTTTTGATTGCTATCTCTAGCACGGTGATATCCTTTAGATACCCTTAATTATAATTTTAATAATAATTATTACCTATAAGGTTTTTATTCCCATGCTTGATATGATCGGTATTTTAAATAAGGATCTTATCCTTATTTATACAAATTTATATATCTATACATCTATCTATCTATCTGTATATATATATATATATATATATATATATATATACACACATGTCTATACATATATCTATGCATATATCTAATAGGTATACATATATCAGTTTATGTATATATTAATATTATCTCAGTTTAAAAAAAATCTGACAATGTAAATATGTTAATAGTTACCATGGGTACCAAAAATTACACAAAAAAAAACAGGATATCACACCCGTTTTATAGGTAGAAATACCAAGTTGAAGTGATGCATTTTGAGTAGATATGAATAATAACAACAGATGGAGCAAAACGAATATAAATAAAAGTTCCTTTAATTCCTACACATGTTTCAAAATATATGTGTGCTCTTCTCCAAAGAAGTAAGAGCTGCTGGAATTCCACATATATTCATCGTCAGGGAACCAACATATAAAAGCAAGACAAATGAGAAATGATGAGGTAACTTACGAGCTATAATATTACTTGGCCATGTAATATTATAGCTCGTAAGTTACCTCATCATTTCGCATTTGTCTTGCTTCTATATGTTGGTTCCCTGATGATGAATATATGTGGAATTCCAGCAGCTCTTACTTCTTTGGAGTAGAGTACACATATATTTTGAAACGTGTAGGAATTAAAGGAACTTTTATTTATATTCGTTTTGCTCCATCTATTGTTATTGTTCATATATACATATATCTCTATATATACATATCTCTCTCTCTATATATATATATATACATATATCTCTCTCTCTATATATATACATATATGTTAGGTTGTTTGACATGAAATGTCACGTTTTTAATTACTTGTTATTTCAGTTATTTGTACCTTGCATTTAATCTTGACTTTTTTTCTTTTCCAACAATATTGGTATACAAAATTTGTACCTACAGACTTTATGAAAATGATAACAATGAAACTATGTTGAGTGATTTTCTCGTATGAGTATACAACTGGGTCACTCTGCCACAGAAGTATGGAATATCAAATGGGCCTTTGATAATGGTTTTATTGACATCAGAACTGTTCAGAGAGAGTTCCAAAGCTCTCATTCAGATGACAGCCTTAAAATTAAACCAAGGAGTAGGCCAAAATCAGTTATTCGGCATGATGGATTAAATGCTTTGGTTGAACAAAATCTGAGAATGAAGGTTTGAAAATTTTCATCAGAACTCCAAACATCTTACACAAATGTTTTTGGATGCCTGTAAACAATTGGAAAAGTCAAGAAAATGAATGAGATTCAGAAAAACAGACACCTCGAAGTGTGCTCCTTATTGCTTTCTCGATTGGAAAAAGACCATTTTTGCATCAAATCATTACTTGTGATGAGAAATTGATACTCTTTAAAAATAGCAGGAGAACAGGGCAGTGATTAGATGCAGGAGAGTCACCTAAACACTACCCAAACCCACCACTGCACCCTAAAAAGTTAGTGGTCACTGTATAGTGGTCTGTGAAGGGAGTTATTCATTATTCATTTTTGCAACAAGGAAAAATGGTAACAGCAACATCGTATTGCCAGGAAAATGATTGTAAGCACGAGAATTTGAAAAAGAAGCAGCCCAGATTAGTGAATAGAAATGGTCCAATTTTGCTCCATGACAATGCACATCCTCACACTCCTCAAGCTACGTTCCAAAAATTGCAAAGCCTGAATTATGAGATTTTGCAGTATCTTCCCTATTCCCCTGATATCTCTCCTACTGATCATCACTTATTTAAGCATTTTGAGCTTTTCATAAGCAATAAAACATTCTAGAGAAAAGGTAATTGAAGCATTCGGGCAGTTTATCACATCAAAAGATGAATTCTTTTTTAAAGATGGAATATATGACAGAGAAACATTGGGTAAACATCATAAATGAACATGGATCATACTTTGATTAAAGAAGAAACATTTTCTATTCCCATATGCTGCAAAACAGACTTTAGATCATCTAACCACATACAATATTTTTCACAATAAATACACAGAGTGTTGAAACAAGGAAGGCAAGCTAACAGAATTTTTTTAAAATCCCGTTATCCCCAAATCGAACATGTGTATTTATAGTGAAAAATATTGTATGTGGTTAGATGATCTAAAGTCTATTTTGCAGTGTATTGGCATAGAAAATTTTTTCATTTGCCTTTATTTATAATTATATCGGGTCATCCCATAAGTTCTGTCCAATTTTACCTTTTTTAAAATTGAATGAAATGTAATAGTATTTTAAAATGTCTAATGGAATTAAAAATTATTTTTATGCATTTGTGCACATCTAAACTAATTAAATATTATTTTATAGAATAATAGAATTGAAATTTCTTTGATTAAAACCCTTTCTAACATGGAAGTATCCAAAGAGCATTTAAGGTACATAATGCTTTATGAGTACAAAAAAGGAAACTCTGCAGCCAAAGTGACTCGAAACATACACTCAGTTTATGGGAAAGGATGCTTGAATGAAAGAACTTGCAGGAGATGGTTTGCAAAATTCAGAAGTGGAGATTTCAGCCTTGAAGATGAAGATCGAACAGGACGTCCAATTGAGTTTGATGATAAGCTCCTTTGGAATTACTTGAAGAAAATCCTGCATTATCAGTTGAAGAATTGGCAATAAAGCTTAGTTCAAATCATACAACTGTTCATCGTCATTTTCAACAATTTGGAAAGGTTCTTAAACTTGGAAAATGAGTGCCTCATGAATTGTCCAAAAGTAACCGCAAATCCTGAGTTGACATCTGCTCTTCTCTCCATTCTCGCAGACTCATTCACCATTTTTGGATAGACTTGAGACTGGTGAAGAAAAATGGATCTTCTATCGAAATGTTAAACGTCGTAAACAGTGGCTTGGTAAAAGGGAAAAAGCTCAACTACAATCGAGAAAGGAACTTCATGGGAAAAAGGTTCTTCTCTCTATCTGGTGGGATTGCAAAGGAGTAATTCACTTTGAATTGTTACCACCTAATGCAACAATCAATGCTCAAGTCTACTGTCAGCAATTAGAGTGTTTGAACCAAGCTTTGAAGAAAAAAGACCTGCTTTAGTGAATCGAAAAGTGATATTTCATCAAGACAATGCGTGACCCGACACTGCAAAGATCACATCACAGAAGATCGAAGAGCTTAGTTGGGAAAAAAATTCCTCATTCACCTTATTCTCCCAACCATGCTCCTTCAGACTACCATTTATTTCATAGTTTACAGAATCATTTGGGGGATATAACTTTTGCAAACCAGGAGAAGGAGGTCAAAACTGACATTTCAGAGTTCTTTGATTTGGAAGCAAAAGAGTTTTACATTGATGGGATTAAAAAGCTTGTAAATAGATGGAAGGAAGTCATATATAATCAGGGAAAGTACATTGATGATTAAATATCAATTAAATATAACATTTGATCACTTGTTTTCTGTATTCAAAATTCGGACAGAACTTATGGGATGACTTGATATATATATATATATACATATATATATATATATATATATATATAATATTAGGGACAAAATCCAAAATTACAGGTAAAAACTCAATTAAAATCAATTTATAAAAAATTAAAATTAAATTGAGCTTTATAGATTAAAATATATATAAAATATATAGTTTTAGGGAAAATAACCAAGTTTCAAGAACTCATCGATGAAAATCCACTATCACATATAGAAACATTAATAATTAAAAGCACAATAAATGAGTATAATATAAAACAAAGTAAATATCATAAGATAAAGATAATAAAATGACTACACGTGTTTCATAACTAATTTTCAAATAGAAAGGAAATTTAAATCGATTAAAATCAATTAAAATTATCGAAAATAAATTCTATTCAAAAATACAGCTAATCGTCAGGTCGTAAATAGAACAATAATTATAACAAATAAATATATATATCAACCGACAATAAGTACCAAATGAATTTATATAAAATACTTATTTTATAAAGATAGAAAAATTATTAAAAATATCAAAATATCAAAATAATAAACATTCAATAATCATCCCTTCATCCATTATAATATATGCTAACATGTATATTATATATAAAAACCAGCTTACATAAATTATTATCATTTTAAATACAATTTGAACGAAGTTTAAGGTTAAAATAATAATAAAGATAAAATTAGTACATATTTAACCGGTGTAATAGTTAAAGCTGTACTATTTAAAATTAAAAACGTTTATTTAATTATCATTAAAAATTAATTGAATAATAGAAAAATACAAGAATACTTATTTCTACAAACGTAGAAATAAAAATAAAAATTTGAATGAAAAAACTAAGAATGAAAAAAATTATTAAGAATAAAAGATTAAACTTTATATTTACTAAGTATTAATAAAAAAACAAAATACAAACCTTTAGTATTTATAAACAATAAATACTAATTATTAATCAAATATTATTAATAAAAAATAATCGAAAATATATCAACACTATTCAAATCGAAGTTCTTATATTATGTTGAAATGATACTCTAACTTCTAAATAATTTAGTGTTAAATAAGTTATCTATTAAAAATAATCTTTAAAAAACCAAATGAATAATATAAAAAACAAGAATATATATTATTTTCAAATAGTAGAAAATCTTTAGCAAAGTAAAAACAGTACTTATCCATATTTTTCCGTAATTCAAACTGAAGCTAAGACGTTAACTAATAGCTATAGCGTTTTAAGCAAGAGGTCGCGCGAAAAAACTACGTTAAAATAGAGAATAGAATACGAAAACATGAATGAAAGAATAATATTTTAAAAAATGAATGAAAAATTTAAAGTTTATATAACTAACAACATAAAAAAACCCACAGCTATCTTATAAAACATATTAGTGAATTTTAAATTCTAATATATAATAAATTAATAATAAGACAAAGAGTCATAAATTAAATAATATTATGAAATAAGCTAAAATATTACTATTGATTTAGTCTTATAAAAATCGTAGTGTCATTATAATATAAATCCTTAAACTCCCTAAAATATTAACCTACCAATAAAAATAAAATATAACTACTAGAATAACTAAAGAAGAAATATTATAAATAAATACCCCAACAAACGCCCTCATACATACATACATACATACATACATATATATATATATATATATACATACTTACATACATATACAAATATACATACTTTAAATATAAAACATAATAAACATATATAGATACAAATATACATAAGAATATACATATATACACACAACATACACACATATATACACATAAACACTAATATACATAAATAAATACATACATACACATATATACATAAATACACACATATATATGCATGCATAACACATATAGACCAAAACATACACACTTACATATATATATATATACATAAACATATATATACACATACACACATGTACCTACATAAACATACATATATATACAAATACGCACTCACACTCACCCTCCCATACTCACAAATATATACATATTATATAGCTACACATATACATACATATATATAAAAATATAAATATATATACACACATATGTATACTCTAGTTTATACACACAAAAAAAATATACATATATATACTCAAATGTATATACATATATATACACACACAAATATATACAGAAACACATATATAAATACATATAAAAATAAATACTTAAATATATATACATACACACAAATATATAAACATATTAACACAATATATATAAATATACATCTATACACACAAATACATATATTTATGCATACATGTAAATACAAATATACACTCAACATACACAAACATATATAAACACAAACACATATATATACTTAAACCTATATAAATACATACGTAAACATATATACATACATACTAACGCATATAGACTAAAACACGCACACTCATATATATATACATATACTCATGCATATACACATACCCATATGTATAAAAAAAAACCAAAACACATATACACAATCAATCATATATATATATATATATATATATATATATATATATATATATATATACACACACGAACTTAAATACTCCCACATAATAAAAAAAATCATTAGCTAAAGTTTTTATATAAATAAAGTAGTTTATGTCTACATTTTATTTTTCGTTCATCAAAAGATTTAAGTAAATTATTATCCTTATGAAATAATATCTCTTTAAATTCATTATTACATAAATTATTACCTATATGATAGGATTTAGCTTTACAAACTATCTCCCATTTTAAAATATAGTTAATATTTTTAGATTTAAGTTCCCAAATATATTTACTGAGGCCAGTAGAATTAATCAAATTTCTAGTCTTAAATGAGTGCATATGTTGAGCCACTCTTAATTTAATCTTATTAGAAGTCGATCCTATATAAATCTTATTTAAATTATAACCATTATGTTTATTCGCATTCAGTAACTTCACTATACATGTATACACTACATCTTTCAAATTACATTTATTATTAAAATTACATTTAGTTTTATCTAAACATGTACAATTAATTATATCCTGGTCAACATTATTATTATTAGAATAATTATTAAATTTAAATTTATAATACTTATTTAACTTAAATTTATTAAAAGAAGAGATAATATTAGCAACTTTATTAGTAGTAGAATAACCTACACCAAAATTATTTGTAGAAAATATATATTATTATTTTTTATTATCTCTAAGGAATAAATCAATAACTTTTAAAATTTCATTAATAATGTTAGTTTTAATTTGAACGCCATATGGAATAATTAGCCAGAGTTTGTTCTTATTATAGATATCATTGAATTTATTATTGTTATTATTAAATTTATTATTATCATTAAAAAAATTAAAATTAAAATTATATTTAAAATTGTTTCCATTAAAATTAAGTTTATGTTTAGGTAATTTATTATCATAATACCTATTATTCTTATTATTACCTAAGAAGACATTATCATGAGTATAGAAGTTATGTTTATTAAAAAGGTCATTACTATTATAATTATTAGTACTAAAATTATAAAAGTATTTTGGATTATTAAAAATTTTTATATCATTTGTATATCCCGCCTCTTGAAGGGCTTTATTGTAATAAGGTGCTTGTTTTTCAAAGATCTCTATATTCGAAGATAGTAAAGATATTCTCTTACCTATAGTAAATGTTAATGATTTTTTAATCGAGGGTGGGTGATTGCTTTTAGCATGAATGTATTTAATATTTTCATTAATCTTATGGTAAGGTTGGGTATTACCAGTAGATAAATTAAAATTAGCATCTAAATAATTAACATTATAGTACTCATTATAAATAGTAATCTTTAAACCATTTCTTTAAAAAATAAACTATATATTCTCTTCTTATATAATTCTAGTTTTCTATTAGTGCAATTTTTAGTAAGTAATAAAAGGTCATCCCTATATAAACCACCCTCCAAAAATTTTAAGTTTTCAAGTTCAAGTTCAGATAATAAATATATACCTACTAAATCAGTTACCTGTGCTGAATCAGGCACCCCCATCAGTATATCGGAATAATCTCTAGTATCTTTCCTAGCCCACAATTTATTATCATATTTAATCAATGATTTCCTAGTCATTTTAACTATATTTACTTCATCATAAGTCATACCTACTTTCTTCATAGCAAAAATTAGGGCCTTATTTAGTACAATTTCATTTATGGAAGAATAATAATTATCAATATCTATTTGAATAAATTTATACCTATTTTTATCTTTAATATTATTAAACCAATTTAATGTATCTACTGTGCTATTCCATAATTTAAGATAATTAATTCCATTTAATTTATTAATATATTTATCGAAAATTATTTTACTTAATTTACCTAGATCTGACTTACAAGGACAAATAAGCCTAACTTTAGGGTCAGAATAAAAGTTATCTTTATGGTCTTTTAAAGTAATTCTAGGGTGCATAGGTACATAAGGTTCTGTCTTACTATCAAGTTCATATTTAAACATTATTAATTTAAAGGCCTTATTAATCGAATATAAAGTATTATCTGGAACTATCTTATATTTTTTATTCATTTCTTTCTCTAATAAATAATCATATAGTTTTACATCTAGTTTATATAGGTTCCTAGTTTTATCAGATTGTACAATAATACCATCCATATTTCTAAATTGTTTAATTTTAATGGCTAAATTTCTTAAATAATCATTATGTCTATTTGGATATTTATGAAATTTAATATTTTTCACTACTTTCCAAATACTATCCTCTAAAGTCTGTAAATCCCTATTATACGGTGGTTCTTTTCTAGATTTAAATTTAGAACTAATATAATCTAAATTATCTACATCATGAATATTAGTAATATTATGATTATTATTAAAATAAGCTTTCCATTTAATTCTAGTAATAAAGTCCTTAATATTATTAATAAGTTTCAAAATATATTCCTTTCTAGATGGGATGGGGATATCCTTCATAGATGAATTCCAAAACAGTGGCTCAATCCTACCTGTAAATTCCATAATCAACGAAAAATTATTAATTTTATGTGATAGTGGATTTTCATCAATGAGTTCTTGAAACTTGGTTATTTTCCCTAAAACTATATGTTTTATATAAATATATATATATATAATCAATGCAAAGAACAAACAATTAAAAAACATAAAAAAAGAAAAATAAGAGAAATCAAATGTGAGGATGTGCACAAGCATTATATTAATTTGACACTTGGTGAAAGGAGAGAGTCGTTAACGTTTCAAGCATTGGTCTTAATTGGAAAGAGGTAAGTCAAATGAGAAAGAAGGAAAAATCGCAAACAATTTACATTTCTGTATTGACAAGAAATGGGAGGAGAAAGTGGTTTCCGGGACAGGAGAGTGTGAAAATGGTCAATATATGTTTGTGTGTATGTGTGTTAGTGTATGTTACTGTCAGAGGTCAATAAGTCAGCAGCTGTAGTGAATGGGTAGGCGTGGCTGTGTGTTGGCATGTGTGCACAGACAGATAGGAATGTGTGTGTGCACATGCATATAGGTGCTGAGAGGTCATAATAATTGTCTATCAGAAAAAGTACACATTTCTCATATCACTCTATTTTGGCTTGGTGCAAGGATACAACCTGAAATTGACTAAGTATAGTCTTGTTATGCACTTTATTAACCCTGGAATCTGAATACAATACTTACTACAAATTTTAAAGTAATTTGTTTGGTGCCAAACGAATCCTGTAATTCACTGCCTTAACCCATATATCAAGAGCAAAATAAAGGGCTTTAAGTTTGGATATATTTTATTTTCTTCAACTATTTCTGTAATAAACATAAAAAGTGACCTCAAACCATTTTTCATTCCTGCAATCAAATTAGCTGGGATGGTGCTACTATACACAGAAACATCTTAGACTATATCCAAAGTATGTCCACTCAACTAATCAACATCATGTTACTCATCAATACACTCCAGCTTCAAGCTCACAGATGTGAAGTCTCCTCCTTTCATACAACAGTAGCTGTTGCTACTTGGTACTGGCTGGTCTTGTGCTGCCTACATCTAGGTACTCCCAACTTGCTCATATCTTCTCATATCACCCATATGTACCCCACCACCTGGCACAAAGTCCATTTTTTCCAGAAAGTTGCTCTTTTGCAATTCCTTTCTGTTCAAGATGAACATTAACCAGATTGGTTTCACCAATTTCAGAAACCCTTATGAAGTCTATAGGTACAGACCCTTTCCCCCCCAAAAACATCATGAAATATTTTAAATATTGGTGCATTCTTTTTTAAAGAATACTGGGAATCGCTATGTTATTGCCTTCTTGAAAATCTTGCTGCAACAAGAATTCTGTAACACCAACCTATTTTCCCACTGACATCCATGTTATATATTGAAATGCATTCTGATGAACGAAGTACAACTACATTTATACATGAAAATAAGTTTTAAGTACACACAGTATAAGAGAAATTACATAAGGGAATAAATAATATAGTAATATTATAGTTGGGTATGTACTCCTTACAACAGATGTTGGAGGTGGTGCAGTGGGGAGGTGTAAGGAGGAAGAGCAATACTATTTCCAGTTAGGGGCCACCAAACTTTTTTCACAGCAGGCCAGATAATAGAATGATGAGTACGGGCTGCATAATCATTTTGTTCAATTCAATGAATACACAAAGAAATAAAGACAATCAACATATTTATTTACCAAAAAGTTATCAAAGAAGGCAACTTTAATAATAATAATAATAGCCACTGGATTTGGTTAAAAAGAGACGATGAGCGATGGCTAGAGAAATATTGAGCTTTGTTTAATAATCAGTTGATCTAGCAAGCGGGGCCTCATATCAGTGAGGAGGGGGGGGCGGTGCGCATTGATGCCGTCGAGAGGTAGGCCCCGAAACGGCGCGCATTCTCTCCTGAAGACCCCATACACTTGCTGGCTTCCGGTATACGGAGTTCTTGACTGGTAGCACTTGCATGTGCAAGTTGTTTGCAAGACACACCTAGTGTGCACATATCCAAATCTCACAAACTAAGTAGCGTAAAAGGTTACTGAGATTTGTGAAATTGGTGTTTAGCTTTTAAGATATCATCATTTGCTTTGGAATTGCTTTCAAATGTTCATCAGTCAACTTCGTTCAATGTGCTGATTTCACATACTTCATTTTTGAAAATGTTTGCTCACAGACATAAGTTGTTTCAAACACTGATGCAATACTAGAGGCAAATTTCCTCAACTTTGAAAACTCATCATCAAGTAAGCAGCAATAAAATTCAACAAGTTTTTTTTCTCTGTGATTCTCTTTCAACAAGTCATTTGCTTGCAAATCAATGAGCACCAACTGTAGTTCAACTGACATATCATCAAGGTTACAATCAGATGGATTCTGGAACAGAAGAATGTCACTCTCAATTCTGCCGAGATCTGAAAATCTCTCCAAAAAGTGCTTATTTAACCCTTTCATTACTGTATTTATTTTGAGATGCTCTGTGTTTCTTTCAATTACTTTAAATATAACAAAGAATTTAGTAAAATAACTTAGTTATCATTCAGCTTGTGTTAGGAACATAAATTGTGACTAAGGTTTGGTGGAAGATTTTAAGTCAAAACTTATGAAAACAAGACATTTGCACTCAGAGGTAGAGCCGGTTTCAGTCAGGTTGGTAACGAAAGGGTTGTCATGAATAATTTTCAGAAACTTGAAGCTGACATCTTCTGTGATTCCAGTGCAAAACTCTTTGAAACACTGAAAATAAGAGATGTTTCTTCCTTCCAGTTGTGCTTAAAACAATGATAACTTTCTCTGAAATCCTTTGATGATTCTGTAGAGATCATAGATAAGGTTATCCTTTCCCTGAAGTTTCAAGTTCAATTCATTCGTGCTGATGTATAATGCAATGTATAAATAGAGTGCCCGGGAGTTGAAGATCTTCCAACTTAGTACTGATCTGCCCCACCAGACACTTCCTCACTCCAGCCATGTTTTTCCCTCCATCAACTATCGAAGCTGCAAAGTTTTCTGTACTTCCATAAAAATGTCTTCTCCAGTTGATCCATGCATGCTGCAAATGGATGCCAACTCTTCTGTGATCTGAAAATCCAAATGAACACAAGAAGTTGTGATATATTGAAGAGATCAATAGACTTATCCAGTACCAGAGAATACCACAATAAGTTCTTAGCTTTCTCACATATCTGTAGCACTATATTCTCTCCAAGTTCTTCTGTTCTCTGCACAACTGAACTTGCTGAAAGGCTGATACTTCCAAACAAATTGGCTTTTTCAGGACACAAGTCATTTGCTGCTTTCTTCATACACTCTTTGATGAAGTTGCTGTCAGTAAATGGTTTCCTTCGTTCAGCTATCTCATGCACTATTTTGTAACTTGTATGAGTGACATTCATTTTCAGCAAACATTCTACAACAAAATGTTTAAACTCTGCAATGTAAGTTAAAACATGATTGCTGTAGAAATGGACTCTCAATGCAGGTACTTACACAAAAGGTAGATTGTGGCAGTGGGCCAGATGAACTGACCTCGCAGGTTATAGTTTAGTGACATCTGCTGTAGATCATCAGCATCTGGTCTAAAGGTGAAGAACTTACCCAAATTTATGGTGCACCATTTTCTTTTGTACAGTTATGTTAGAACTAAGCCTAGTTTGAACTCCTCCAGTAATTTTTGTTTCTGCAGGGGAAAAATCAGTAAAGTCACAAATACAGTCTGCCCATGTTTTCTAAACACTATTCATAGCCCAGATCTCCGTTATGCTATCCATAGCATCTATTATTTTGAACTTTTTCCAGAAATCTTCAACTGCAGCTTTAATATCTTTATCAATGACTTTTC
This sequence comes from Octopus bimaculoides, assembly GCF_046866305.1. Classification (NCBI taxonomy): domain Eukaryota; kingdom Metazoa; phylum Mollusca; class Cephalopoda; order Octopoda; family Octopodidae; genus Octopus; species Octopus bimaculoides. Next base: position 32,958,964 of record NC_142936.1, on the reverse strand, counting down.
TGAGTTGTTGCAATGTTCTGAGATAATATTTGATATTAACTATTACACATTAATTTATTTATTGTTCTTGGAGATATATTCCATTCTCACTTATCAGAAAGATCATTTAAGTTCAGTGGGAGGCTTGGTGCATGTCTAAAAGGAGTAAAATTTTACTGGAGGTATTTCACCTGGCACTATACTTTCTGCAGTAGGTAGCACAAAAACAGTTTGTAAACCAGTTTTGGAAAGGGCTTATTGTCATCCAAGACCTCTTATTTGAATACCAAATCAGACAGATTGAACTTAAAATAATTCTTGAAAGTCCTTGGACTTTTGTTCTAGTGTGTAGCCCCTCCTATAGGTCCTCAGAAGAAACAGGAGCAGCTTCTGTAGAGCACTGGTCATTTTAATGTTGTACAAATTAAGGAACTCCTCAACCTTCTTGATATTGCCCCTGGTTCTATGACACAAACTTCTGGTTTTCAAGTGACCTAAATTAAAACCTTCCATTAACATTGTGTTAATCTATGCTCCAAACACCAGCTTAATTGACAAAGTTATTTAACAAAATTCTTGATTATTTTCAAAGTTAATTGAAACAAAATCAGTAATTTCAATAGAAATATGATAACAAATGGGTTAAATGTTTCAAACCAGTTTTACTAGCCAGAAAAGGTTTTGCATCAGGAATTGTGCTTCCTCTGTCTGCAAATCATCATACAAACTTTTAGTTTTCACTTGAAGGACTATCATGCCGATCAGCACACTAAGTTCATTCTGATCATAGATCCACACTCAGAAGCTATTTCATATTAAGTCATCAAATCTTATGAAAAAAAAAATTCACAATGTCAGCCTTTAACTGAGTAGCTGTTTGAGCACTCAACCTAATTTTGCCTTTGTCATGTATTGTTAATGTCTTTGCAATATGGATGAGTTTTTCTCCTGCATAACCTTTGTAAAACTTGTTCACTATCCATCCAACAGAATCCTTTTTTGCATTACTGCTTTCACTTCCATTTGGTGGCCCTTTTGTAGTTGTCTTAAGTAAGGACAATGTACTATAGTATACTTTTCTAGTTAAATCAAAAGTGGCAGTATTAGACAAGAAAACCACATCAAATAGTAAAACACTAGAATCTAAGGAAAATAGCAGTGTTCTATAATGGCAAATTGTAGTGGATGCAAGAATGGAAATGAGAATATAAAAGAAGTGGAGAGATGTTGAAAGGTGAGAGCTGTACATTGTGAAAGAGAGTACTGTCTAATTAATGTAAGTAGTAATACCCAAGTCAGTTGAATAGGTGCATGCAAAAGGTGAAGGTGGAACAGAGAAGAAGTAGGTGTTGGCAAGAATATTGAGAAATGAAAAGGGGATTTGAAATAGTGCACACAAAAAGCAAGGTGGACAAGGAAGGACGGGGATAAATATATATTGAAAAGAAGGTTGAGAGCAAGAGAAAAAAAGAAGTTTATAGGAATAAAAAAAATTAATTCAAAGAACTGTACCAGTAGGCTGTAAGCAATGAAAATGTACAGAGAATGTAGACAGAAAAATGACAAAAGGAGTAACTGGGTATATCAAAGTATCATCTATTTATAAAACTGAGAATATGTATTTGTCTGTCTCTGTACATCACTAAAACTGGAGAACTACCGAACAAATCTCGTTCACATTTTACACATGCCTTAGTCCATGCGGTGTAATGGGCCAAAATACTTCTTGCCTAATATGAGCCCAGAGCAATCTCTTAGTCTGTTTCCGTATTACGTGTAAAAAGTAAAAGAAAGCATCTCTGTTAATGCTTCCACCAATATATGGTTTCAATTTCAATTACTTTCATTATGTATCTATATATATTACTTTCAATGTGTATTTGTATACGTTTATATACGTATGTGTATATATATATATATATATATATATATATATATATATATATATATATATATATATATATATATATATATATATATATATATATATATATATATATATATATATGTGTGGAGGCGCAATGGCCCAGTGGTTAGGGCAGCAGACTCGCGGTCATAGGATCGCGGTTTCGCTTCCCAGACCGGGTGTTGTGAGTGTTTATTGAGCGAAAACACCTAAAGCTCCATGAGGCTCCGGCAGGGGATGGTGGCGAACCCTGCTGTACTCTTCCACCACAACTTTCTCTCACTCTTACCTCCTGTTTCTGTTGTGCCTGTAATTCAAAGGGTCAGCCTTGTCACACTGTGTCACGCTGAATATCCTCGAGAACTACGTTAAGGGTACACGTGTCTGTGGAGTGCTCAGCCACTTGCACGTTAATTTCACGAGCAGGCTGTTCCGTTGATCGGATCAACTGGAACCCTCGACGTCGTAAGCGACGGAATGCCAACAACAACATATATATGTATGTGTGTGTATATATGTACATATATATATGTGTATGTATATATATGTATAAATATATATATAAAAGAGATGAGGACCAAAATCCTTATACTTCATTCACTGTATATTTATGTATATATGTAGGAGAATATACAAATAATAACATATGTATGTATATGTATATGTGTGTGTGCACCCCCACCATTGCTTGACAACCACGTGTAGAAGGAAAGTGTCAAATTTGTTGGCGGAACTACAGATTTCTGTCCCCCCACCCACCAAATTTCAATGATCATAACTTACAGAAAAATGGTTATTTTTTTCATAAAATTTTCTACGTATATACAAAATTTTGTGGGGTAAGTGTTTTAGGAAGGGGTGGGTATTTTCTGAAAATTCACCGGAGTCTACTTTAATTCGTCTTAACTGTCCAGAAAATGGATATTTTTAAATGAAATTCTCTACTAAGTGTCTTAGGAGGGGGCAGAGAATTTCTGAAAATTTATTGGAGTCTACTTCAATTCATCTTAACTTTCAAGAAAATGGATATTTTTTAATGAAATTCTCTACAAATATTCCTTGGAATATTATTAGATTAGATTCACTTCTTTAAAAAGGCTTGTCAATGTCAACTTGTGGTATTGACATAAAAACGGCGAAGTCTGTCCCTGTCTAATTTTAATGTTTTTATTTCAAGTTTTAATTTCCTATTTGTAAACAACTACGATAAATTACTGAAAGAAATATTTACTAAGTTCACAAATTTAAATATTCGGTACAAGATAGTTTTCAACATGCTTTTATTCATATGATTTTTTTTCTTTCCATGTCCATATTATTCATTGTTTGCAATGTTATCTCTCTCTCTCTCTCACACACACACACTCCAGGTTTGATTTCTTTATTACACAAATATCACGTTAAAATTTTGCAATTCAACATGGGGCATCCAACAAATATGGACATTATTCTGCTGGAACTCACACACTTCGTTAGTTTACATAAATTTTTTTAATTTTCTTTTTTATGCCGTGTTCAGCTCAATGCATATGTTTTTGTATGTACATTTGTATACATTTATGTATGGGTTGTGTGTCTGTGTGTGTGAGTGAGTGAAGGGGTGTGTTGTCATGTATTCGTACATACATAAACACACATGCATCCATCTTTTTGGTATGTATGTGTGTGGGAGAGAGAGTGATGTCTAAGTGGCACTCTCTCTCTCTCTCACACACACGTCTATTTCATCTGATCTTTGATATTGCATGCATATGTATCTGATGAAAGAAAAGCATGCATTAAATCTTCACATCTATGGAATAAAGTACTGAAATTCTCCTTCATTACATGGAGACCAATGTGCATAACAGTTTTCAACCTGGCTCCTCCAATTACAAAATGGGAAAGTACCATTTGATGGAAATGGTGATATCAGTTTGGCCCATATTGCTATCATAGTGAATTCCCCAGCTGAATTGAAGAACAGGGTCTTTCTTGATGCTCCTGGTGACACAGGTAAAATATTTGTCACATTGCTTCTCTCCAAAGGTAAAATATTTGTAACATTGCTTCTTTCCAAAGTCAAGCAACAGAAAAAAAAAAAAAAAAAAAGAAAAAGCAGTTGCTGTACCATTGTCTGGCTTTGCTGCCACCATTTTCCCAAGAGGACAAACAGCTCATTTTGCTTTTAAGTTACCACTAAACCCGGTCACAAGTGAATTCAGAATTGATTTCCCAATTAAAGAATGAATTGATTTTAGAATAACAAATTTCTATACAACATATTTTGCATTTTTCTTCCAATATGCTAGTCATTTATATCTTATTTGTTTCAGACAGGCTGCTGCCATGCTGGAGCTCCATCTTGAGTTTCAGTAGAATGAATCAACCTCAGTACTTATTTTTTTTAAAGCCTGGTACTTAGTCTATCAGTCTCTTTTGCCAAATTGTTAAGTTATGGGGATGTAAATACACCAACACCAGTTAAGTGGGTGGTGGGAGACAGAAATGACAACACACAGAGACAAAACCATGTAGTTGGGAAGCAAACTTCTTACCACATAGTCAGGCCTACAACCACAATTCAAATAATGTTGCTTGGGGCTAAAAAAATGTGAACTAAGCACACTTCTGTGCAAGAAACAAAGTTTAGCTTATTTTCAGAACTTCCTGTTCATACCATATGCATTCTTTATTTTGCCTGTGGTTTATTAAATGAAAAATAAACTTACAACTGATGACCGAAAAAATTCAAACTGCAGCCTTTTGATTTTTAATACATGAATTCTGCTTTGACACACAAACTGTGCTTCAATACTAGTTTGAAATATGCAAACTTATGCTTTCAATGGCTTGTTGTTGTCATCTTAATCAACACCATCCTCATTTAGTGTCTTCAATACTGGCAGGAGTTGGATGATTTGACAGATTTGATGAATCGAAGGACTGCATTGTGCTCCAATATCTGCTTTGACATGGTTTGATTGGATGTGCCTCTTAAAATGCACCACTTTACAGAACATTGGGTGCTTTTTCAATGGCACCAACATAAATAAGGCCATCAAGTAACTCTCAAGAGAAAGAAGTCCTCTTGACAATGAAAGTATGGCAGAGAGGTGAGAAATGAGAAAGGGGCAAATATAATGAATGGTGAATAAGGGTGGGTAAAGAGCAGCAAAAAAATAATACAATAAATAGGGAGAAGGATGAGATGTTTGGTGGGTGTTGGTTGGGTAAATGTTGCAAGAATATGTGGGTAGGGGGAGTGAGAGATGTGTAATGATAAGAGAGGAGGTCAGAGGAACATAAAAGTCAGTCAATAGGAAGTAGTTCAGGGAAGAGATGATAAAAATTAGGATGGATGTCAAAAGGAAGCGATTCCAAAGAGTGGAAAAGATAATCAGAAGTAGAGAAGAGGATGATGAAAGTATTGCTATTATAACGTGCAAGTGGCTGAGCAGTCCACAGACACATGTACCCTTAACGTAGTTCTCGGTGATATTCAGTGTGACACAGTGTGACAAGGCCGACCCTTTGAATTACAGGCACAACAGAAACAGGAAGTAAGAGTGCGAGAAAGTTGTGGTGAGAGAGTACAGCAGGGTCCACCACCATCCCCTGCTGGAGCCTCGTGGGGCTTTAGGTGTTTTCGCTCAATAAACACTCACAACGCCCGGTCTGGGAATTGAAACTGCGATCTTATGACCACGTGTCCACTGCCCTAACCACTGGGCCATTGTGCCTCCACTATATATATATGTTCAAAAAAAGGAAAGACAAAAGAACAACAACAAAAAACAACGTGAGGACGTGATACAGATTGTGTTACTAGACGCTCGGGAAAGGAAAGAGAGAGAATATATATATATATATATATATATATACACACATTAGTACTTTCATCACATCAGTTTTGTTGTGATAGGCAGGTCTTATCAAGCACTGCATATTGATTCTTTGTCATCTCCATGAACTTCAAAATCCTGAGATCAGCCATCACTACTTCACCCCAAGTCTTCTTAAGTCTCTTTCTTTCACAAGCTCCGTCTACATTAAATGATCAGCTGCTTTATTTTTGAGAACTACTCATTGCACTGACATGATCAACCATAAATTACTAAACTACACTACTGTAACAAGGAAGACAAAACATTGCCAGTAGTTATTCCTGAAATTAAGTTTTTCAACATTATTGAATTCTCAACATACATTTTTGTCCGACACTACACAATTTTAACATGAGCTTCAAACAAGAATCCAACTTTCAGACAATGGTTACTTCAAGATCTGCTATCACACTGAGCATGAATTCCTTCCATCCACTTCTATCAGATGATACATAAGGCTACAGTCATTATATTACAGCTCCACTTTCTCTCTATAGGACTTTGTAATGATCCTGAATTATTAAAGACCACTTGCATCTCTTGCTTAATTTTCAGCTAACATCATCCTTTATTTCAGCCAGACTGCTAAGACCACTGGCCATGCTCAGTTCAGTCATGGAATAACCAACAATCTCTTGGCAGTGTTGATTCCTACCAACACTTTTTGCATGCCTACAAATCTACAGCATACATTTTATTTTGGTAAGCACTACTTTTTATTTATCAGAATTTTATATCCAGGTATTGCTAATATTTAGTGGGAAATTGGTTCACAGTATTTTTCGAATTTGACCATTCATTGAAGTGGTATTTAGTAGTAATCATATAGAAATTCTCTTCCCTGAGTAAAAACATTTTAATTATAACTATATAGGAATCAATGCTTACATGACATATGGAAAAAGAATAACCCTACAAAGCTTGGATTTCAACAAAAGAACTTGCCACTGAGGTTGAACATCATTATAATCATCATTTAATGTTCATGCTCCACACAGTTGGATGGTTTGACAGAATCTGATGAGCCCCAAGATTGCACTATGTTCCAATTCTGCTTTGGCATTGTTTCCACAGCTGGATGCCTTCCCTAAAAAGCCAATCACTTTATAGCATATACTAGGTGCATTTTTTGTGCCATACCAATGGCACTAGTGAGGTTGCGATGCAGTTCACAAGGCTCTGAGATCCAAGGCTGGGCAAGGGGCTTTATGCTAGGAGATAAAGAGTTGAAATGTAAGAGAAAGGGAGAGAGGAGCAAGTTGGTTTTTGTGGAGGAGTTACATGGTTATTCACATTTGGAGGAGTGCATGAAGAAGTGAGTAGGAACAGAAGAACTAGAAGTGTGGATGGGTGGAAGTTTGCAAGAGTACATGGGGGAGCAAGAGATGGGAGAACAGGAGAGGATAGGGGGAGTAAGTAACAACTGTAATGATTAGATGAGGTTGAAGGGTGGATTAAAGAGATGGATAATGGATGGGAGATGAACAATGATGCATAAGTTAGGGAAGGTAAGAAGAGAGTGGGCAGAGCAGCAGAATAGTAGAAGTAATAATAATAATAATCTTATAAAATCTTAGAGTATGTGATATTATGGACATGTGATAAGAATGTTGCAGGAAAGAGTCGCAGGATGGATTCTTCAAGCTGAGCCAACCAACAAGAGATCTAGAGGTAGAGCAAGAAAGAAATGGTTGGATAATATCCAGTCTCAGTTGGTCATGCCTGAGAATCCAGCTGGAAAGTCTAATGACAGTTGCTTCTGATAGGACCCAATGGAGGAGGTGCCTGAGGAATCTACACTCATGACTGTCCCAGGAATAGTGGGCAGAGAAGATATAGGACTGGGTGAAGAATATGTTTTGGTAACCTTACACAAGTCTTCACCTTTAGATTATGATGGATTATTGTGGAAAATAACAGCCATAACCCAATGAAAGAAAACTGAAAGACTGATCTGAGAAAGTTAATCACAAATTCTGATATCCGCTTTTTCAAATAATCTACCTTGTAGGAAATGTAATTGTCCATGCATGCATCTGTTACAAGATTTGTAGATAATGTACAAATGCCAAATCTAATATCTTTATTCATAAGTTTATACATAATTATTGTGTTTTATCATCTCTCAACAAGTCATAAATAGCTTGGTGGATTTTATTTTCAGTAAAAAGTTCAATGGCAAACCAGTTCAACAAAAACAATTTTATGGCAGATTTTTCTTCCCATGACCATTTGCAACATCATTTACATATGATCCCACTGAATTTTACATGACTGTTAAGTTAAACATGGGAAATATATACATTTATTTGGAGTTGATATCTGATGAAATCAAAATCAGTGTTATTTGATGCCATTTCTATGGTCAATAATATTGAGATCTTAGCAACTTCTGTTGCCAGCAGAGACATCATTTTAAAGATCACAAACACACATGTACAAACATGCACACATGCATGCATACATACGCATTCACAATCAGATAATCAGCTTAAAATAAAGCATTTTAGGCAGTGTTGTTACATTATTTCAAAAAAATGCTCACAGTTTTTCTTTAGATATAACTAAATAATTTGAAAAAGTTTCTTTAGTTCAACAATCAATTGCCAATCATTTTTGGTCATTTCATCTCGAAAGTAGTCTTTTACCACATCAATGGATTGTCTGGAAATCTACAATCAAATAAAAAACAAAATTCATAACACGAAAGTTAAAATACATACTCAACATTTTTGTTGAATATATGTAGAATAAGAACTTTCTTAAAACCATTTCTATTTCTTATAAGAATGTCTATTAAATCTAAAGAATTTATGAGTGAGTTTGGTCTTAGATAAAGAAAAAAAAAAAGAAAAAAAACTCAAGTCAACTAGTTTTTGAAGATTTTCTCACTGAGAATGCTAAAAATGTTTTTGTTTTTAATTTAGCTGACACAGACACTCATATCAAATATCTTTACTACAAATTTGCAGTAGAGGTTACTGTTATTTCTAAATATACCTGTAACACTTCTAAATATTATAGGTATTTTCCAAGATCGCAGTATAAAGAAAGGAATTTTGAAGACATTTTAAACACCATTTTCCATTAATTGTACTATAATGGTCATTAAACCATTGACCAGGATCTACTAACAGACTATGTAAATTGAAATGACTGGCAGATTGGGCTAATTAAACATTTAAAAAGAACAAAGTATGACTAATGATTTCAAATTTCTCAGAATATTAACAATTCTCCAAAATTACTTACTTTACTCATTATCATGTCTGTATGATCAAAATGTCGTCCAAACATTTTTGGCGCTTCACCAGGGATTGGTTCTATTTTAATACACACTTCTTGCCCTTTTTTCGCAACCTCAACTTGTTTGTGGTTATTTTCTATACCACTTACACGACCAATTTCCACAAACTATAAATTGAAGAAAATACAATTATAGGAGAGCGAAGACAGCAAAAAATAAATCATGTTAAAAAGTTAACAGTAGATTGCTCCTGATTAAAATATAAGCAAATATACTGATAAACTCAAGCTTATAATCTACTGACATCCTATAGTCCTTAACCCTTTCTTTACCAAACAGCCCAAAGCTGCCTGAAAAAAATTTTGATTCAAATGACCAAAGCGCCCAAAACCACCTGTAATCACATATTCATATTTAAATAAGAATGTCAGAGCAAATCTCGTTAGTACATTCGTAAAAACATGCGATTGCACTGCGTAAACAATTGAACTAGTTTTGGACATCAACTGATGTGTTTTTTTAATTTTCTGAATTTTGGGAGATTTTTTTTTCCAATTTTTTTTCCTGTTTTTTTTTTTTCTGGGAAAGTTTGTAATTCTGACAAAAAATGGATACCAATCTCATTCTGTCAAGCAGCGAGACCGACAAAAAAAAAAAAAAGCACATGGTATTTGATAATGAATCCAATGTTTCATTTTCTGAAAGTGAATGCAATGAATCTGAGAACTCCGATGACAGCGATAAAGAAAATGAATTGGCACCTGAGTGGAGTAAAAATTAAAAAACTGTTTCTTTTGGTGATTTTTGTGAAGAAACTGGACCAAGTCAGTCTTTACTAGGGCTCGAAACCGGTTTTATATTATGATCAGTAAAACCAAAACGGATTTGCCAAAACCGATTTTAATGCTTGTTGTTTCTATTTTTTTTTTTCACAAAATATTTCTTCATTTTTTTCTTTTGAAGAAATATCGTTGAAACTGAACTAACTGAACTGTGGTCGGTCGCCTTTAGTTGTGAGTGCTGTTTGTTTCATTAAAACATATCGCAAATATCAATTCTCACCTTCTCTCCCATTGAACCTTAGATCAGCACCCTGTCATTTTCTTCGCTAACCCCTGGCTGACTCTTTGAATTTGGAGGTAACCGAGTTTATTCAGAGCAAGTCAAGGGGATGCTGTTAGTCTTCAGTCAGGTGATCTTTCCCGTTGAGCATATCATCATCATCATCATCATCATCGTTTAACGTCCGCTTTCCATGCTAGCATGGGTTGGACGATTTGACTGAGGACTGGTGAAACCGGATGGCAACACCAGGCTCCAGTCTGATTTGGCAGAGTTTCTACAGCTGGATGCCCTTCCTAACGCCAACCACTCAGAGAGTGTAGTGGGTGCTTTTACGTGTCACCCGCACGAAAACGGCCACGCTCGAAATGGTGTCTTTTATGTGCCACCCGCACAAGCCAGTCCAGGGGCACTGGCAACGATCTCGCTCGAAAATCCTACAGGAGCCAGTCAGGCGGTACTGGCAACGGCCACGCTCAAAATGGTGCATCTCATGTGCCACCCGCACAAGAACCAGTCCAGGGGCACTGGCAACGATCTTACTTGGCTTGCCGGGTCTTCTCACGCACAGCCCATTTCCAAAGGTCTCGGTCCGTAGTCATATGTAATAACCAATTCCAGATTCATTTCAAGGAAGTAACACTAACTAAATTTTTTCTTAATTATTTTCATTAGCCCTAGCATGATAAAAAGAAAATCAACTGTTTGGAATTTTTTCGATAGGAAAAACAAAGATGAAGTTCAATGCAACAAGTGTGATAAGATAATGAAGTCTTCTGGAGGATCTACTACGTCTTTGATTTTGCACTTGAAGAAAATTCATCAAATCGACATAAATCAAGATGAAAACCAGCCTCCTGTGAAGATGACAAATGGAACATTTTTTTAAAAAGAAATCAATGGAAGAAGAAGTTTCAAAGTTAGCTGCTTTGAATGGATTCTCTTTCAATTCAATCGCCAAAAGCGATTTTATACAGAGAAATCTTCATAGTCAGAAAGGCAAATATGATAAATTACAACCAACATCTGCAAACGGAGTCAGGAATATGGTAATGAATTATTACATAACCAAGAAAGAAGAACTTAGTCATTATTTCGAAAAAGAAGTAGCGCTGGGGATTCGCTACTCATTGACATTGGATGAATACACATCAATTCAAAATAAACGATATATGAACATATATGTTCATGGGAAAGACAATCATTGGTCGTTGGGTCTTATTGAGATCCACGGCTCCCTTAATAGCAGGCGAACAGAGCAATTTGTGAGAGGACGTCTTAGTGAATTTGGATTGGATTTGGATATACACATTGTTGGCTGTACGACGGATGGTGCTTCTATGATGGTGAAATTCGGAAAAGAAATAAAACCTGATCACCAGCGATGTCTCACACATTGCATACATCTGTCTGTGATCGACATTCTCTATCAAAAGAATATTGAAAATATTGCCTCAACCAATGAGACTGATAAAAAAAAAGGGAAGAGATCGCTATAACAGACGATAGTGATGATGACATAAGCCAACAGGACATACTTTTTCAAACAGATTTGGCTCACGAAAATGCTTGTTTTCCCCAGCTAAAACTTGAATTTAACAAAGTTTTAAATAAGGTAAGAAAAATTTCAAACCTTTTCCGTAAATCTACTACAAAAAATGAAATTTTGCAAGATTTTGTACGAGCGAACTTTGATAACAGAGAATATAAACTTATACTGGATTGCAGAACTAGGTGGAATAGCACATTCCATATGATTGAGAGATTTTTGAAATTGAAAAGCTGCATTCCTAATGCTCTACGAGCAGTACTTTCCACAGATGCCGTAGCTGACGAAGAATGGAAATCTCTCGATTTACTATATGAAATTCTGCATCCAGTAGAAATTATTTTGAAGGCTATTTGTCCCATCTACTTACGAAGGTAGTGAACTCATGCGTGAATACACAAGCGCAATGAAGAAAATGAACGAAGAGCCCAAGATAGTAGCAGATGGATTTGAAATCTCTAAAGAATTCGAATATTTTGAAGCAACTTCGAACAGAAATGAAAAGCTCGAGAAACTTTATAGAGCATTGCTTACAACTATAAAGCAACTAGTGTCCAGTCGGAAAGAGCTTTTTCAATTACTGGACTTTTCAGCACAAAATTAGGACAAGTTTGTCAGGTAAAACACTGAATGCATTGTGTTTTTTAAAAGATTATTTTCGAAGGAAAGTGAATCATCAAGCAAGTCAAGAAACTTGATTGATTCTCAAAAATACGACTTGGAAAAACGTTGCATTCCTGATTAAATAAATATAATACCATTATTTTTTGTTATTGTTTGTACATAGATACAGATACAGGCACCACCAACATATTTGTGGATATCAGTCAAACTGTTACTTTCTCTCTTTCTCTGTGTATGTATATAAACAAAATACAATATATGACAAACTTCTTCGTTACAGGGACACCGCTCTAAATCCACGAAAACCGGTTTTTAACCGGTTTTGAGAATTACTTGTACTTAAACTCGGTTTTGTGCGAGCCCTAGTCTTTACCAGGAGAGCAAAGCTTTAGACTATTTCCTTTTACTTTTTCCTCTTAGCTTGTTTGAAATAATTATGGTGGAAACAAACTGTTATGGTGAAAGTAAACAAAGTGAAATAAAGGACAGTTTGTGATTTCCCACAAGCTTAAATGAAATTAGAGCATATTTTGCCATAATTATTATTATGGGCATTAGAAAGCTACTCAGAATTAAAAATTACTGGAGTAGTGATGAACCCTTTGCAGACGAACATGTCTCAAGTATAATGACAAGGACACGGTTTTTAAAATTGACGCAATATTTATATGTGAGAGACACGAGCAGTACACCCGTATTTGGAGAACCAGACTTTGATCCCTTATTTAAAATAAGACCCCTCATTGACTGTGTTCAAAACACATATAAAACAGTTTACAAACTAGGGAGATATCTATTCATTGATGAGGGTATGGTGGGCTATAAAGGCCGAGTGTGTTTTCAACATTATATGCCAGGAAGCCCACAAAATGGGGGATCAAAGTTTGCAAGACTTGTGAATCGAATGCTGGGTACTGCTCTGGATTTGAATCTTATTCTGGCAAAAGAGACAATTATCTAAGTCAGCATGGCCTAAGGTATGATGTGGTCAGTTTAGCATTTCCATACCATAACCAGGGCTGCATATAATTTTTTGAACAGTTTTTCAGTTCAGTCAAAGTTGTGGTGCATTTAGAAGCTGTGACAACGTATACGTGTGCTATAATAATTGCTAGTAGAAAAAGACTGCCATTGGATATAAAAAAAAGCAAAATTGAAAAAAAAAGGTGAAATAATTCTATGGCAGAAAGGAAATTTATTAGCGACCGCATAGAGATAAGTGGCAGATCAATTTTCTGTCTACCTGTGCACGGCCACATGTGGATGAAAATAGCACCCCATTTGTGAACCTCGATTACAACAGGTACATGGGTGGTGTAGATCGGCTGAATCAGATGATGTCTTATTATCCAGTTGGCAGACCGGGGAATAAATGGTGGCGATACCTGGTTTGGTATATAGTAAATATGAGTATTATTAATGCATTTATACTATATACCAAATTGGGACCGGCTTGAAAGCGATGTGACCATCTGCAGTTCTGAACAGATATAGCAACACAATTGAGAGAGCTGGTTATTCCTAAAAAAAAAAAAAAAACTGTAGGGAGAAAAACAAAGCCTGCCAGAGGGATATCCCTCTGAATTCAGCCGATCTCCAAAAATTAGAAAAAAAAATCAAGCATTGCAAAAAGTAGTGTTGCAAATGCCTTCATCAAAAAAGGAAAGCTCTAAGTGGAAGGTCTGTTGAAACAACTTTCAAATGTGCATTCTGCAAGGTTGCATTATGTAGAGCAGGGTGCTTTACAAGTTTCCATGATAGGAATATTGTTTGATCTGTATATATGTGCAATTTGATTTTATAAATATTTTCAAATTGACTTCATTTTTCTTTTTCTTTGTGTTATTTTGATTTACCTGTAAGGTGAGTGATGAATTTTGATTAATTTCTTTTGTAAATCATTATTGTAAGATTCTGTGTATCTATGTATGTGGGAGAGTTTATTTCATTTAGTTGATGGTGTGTGTATTTCTAGTTTTCTTCACAAATTCCAGTCTTTCGTTTTATTTATACCTTTATGGTACACCTGTCTTTTGTGCGTTTAAATTCAGCTGATAAATCCAGTAATGTGCACAGCTGTTCTATAGTAAAATTTTGCTGTATACCCAATTGAATATTAGCTAGTAACCCATTTTCTATAGTGATGTTTGAACAAAATTTAAATAATTTTATATTTTGTTGAATTTACCTGTAATTCGAGTCACTTTTAGACAAAAATTATGGAATAGAAAAAAAATCACATTAATATGTTGATAAATAAAAAAAAGAGTTGTTTAATGAAACTAGGCTAAATTTATGATTATGTTAGAAATTAATTGAAACACATAAGCGGTGTATTTTGGTTAGAAATATGGTAACAAAAGGGTTTAGAGAATGAACTTAGTGATGCAAGCTATTGAAACATGTTACTATGCATTATCTTCCACAACCTACAATGGCAATAAATTACAGGACTTAAGTGTATAGTATTATTTTATACATTGACTATTCCTAATTCCAGTATCTAGGACATACGAAGGTTTGAGGGAGATGAAGCCAGCATTCTTTGCAGGATGTGAATTGTCAGTGTGCATGTACAACAAAGTGTAAATGTGTTAGCACTGATATGGGCATGTGATGCATATGGATGAAGTAACAATTTCTAATTGTGGAGGGAATCTGTGGAAGGGGTAGAGCAAGGAAAACAGGGGACAAAGTGGTGAGAAATGATCTTCAGATGTTGAGCTTCACAGAGATGACAAAGGACTGAGACAACTGGTGATTTGCTGTGCTTGAGAAGACACATTAAGCTAAGTAAAATCAAGGCCATACAGGCATGTCCTTTATGGTGAAACTCCCCACATCCCACCCACAATCAACCCCACTTCCCCCAATCCATGATTACCACCTGCTGCATGCCCCCTCTACATGCTTAATTGCCCTCACATATCCTGTCTCGCCACCCCAATTTCTCTCACTATCATTTACTAGTCACTTCTTCCCCATCTCTAACATCTCCCCTCACACTCTTATGCAACATCCTACTCTATTGCCTCTGTACTACTTACACACATCCCACCCTACCTTGTGGGTATGTACTAATACATCACTATCACCATTTATTTCTTCCTCTTATTCTCTCTCTTTAGAACACATTGTCAGCAACAAGTGCAAAAAACAGCTGCTTTAAGCTTGCATTTTCCAGGTGGTTTTTGGTACCTATGGGAATATTCCAACTATATTAAGCTTTATACAAGTGAGGTCACTAATAACTTTCCATGTAAAATTGCTATGTTGTTTGATATTTTAATGTGCATTTTGTATATATACATATACTCTTTTACTTGTTTCAGTCATTTGACTGCGGCCATGCTGGAGCACCGCCTTTAGTCGAATCAAATCAACCCCAGGACTTATTCTTTGTAAGCCTAGTACTTATTCTATCGGGTCACTTTTTGCCGAACCGCTAAGTTACGGGGACATGATCACACCAGCATCGGTTGTCAAGCGATGCTGGGTGGGGGTGGGGGGACAAACACAGACACACAAACACATACATATATATACATATATACGACGGACTTCTTCCAGTTTCCATCTACCAAATCCACTCACAAGGCTTTGGTCGGCCCGAGGCTATAGTAGAAGACACTTGCCCAAGGTGCCACGCAGTGGGACTGAACCCGGAACCATGTGGTTGGTAAGCAAGCTACTTACCACACAGCCACTCCTGCGCCTATATATATATATAAAATAATATTTTTTCTCCCTTCAACATACATATCTACTCTCTTAACTTAGTAGCTGATTCACTGCTTTCATCATCATCATTTAACATCTGCTTTCCATGCTAGCACGGGTTGGACGATTTGACTGAGGACTGGTGAACCAGATGGCTACACCAGGCTCCAATCTGATTTGGTAGAGTTTCTACAGCTGGATGCCCTTCCTAACGCCAACCACTCCGAGAGTGTAGTGGGTGCTTTTACGTGCCACTGGCACGAAGGCCAGTCAGGCGGTACTGGCAATGGCCACGCTCAAAATAGTGTATTTTATGTGCCACATGCACAGGAGCCAGTTCAGCGGCACAGGTGCCACCCCGATTTCGCTTTCAGTTGCCCCAACAGGTCTTCGCAAGCTGAGTTTAGTGTCCAATGAAGGAGACGACATTGGCATGGGTGCCAGTCGTCGAATTTAGTTCAATTTCGATATCACTTGCCTCAACAGGTCTTCGCAAGCGGAGTTTAGTGTCCAATGAAGGAAGGTACGCATAAGTGGGCTGGCTACACCCCTGGCAGAGGCCTTGGATTATGATCTCACTTGGCTTGCTGGGTCTTCTCACGCACAGCATATTTCCAAAGATCTCGGTCAGAAGTCATTGCCTCGGTGAGGCCTAATGTTCGAAGGTCGTGTCTCACCACCTCATCCCAGGTCTTCCTGGGCCTACCTCTTCCACAGGTTCCCTAAATCACTAGGGTGTGGCACTTTTTCACACAGCTATCCTCATCCATTCTCGCCACATGACCATACCAGCGCAATTGTCTTTCTTGCACACCACAACTGATGCTTCTTAGGTTCAACTTTTCTCTCACGGTACTTACACTCTGTCTAGTATGCACACTGACATTACACATCCATCGGAGCATACTGGCTTCATTCCTTGCGAGCCTACGCATGTCCTCAGCAGTCATGGCCCATGTTTCACTGCCATGTAGCATGGCTGTTTGTACACATGCGTCATACAGTCTGCCTTTTACTCTGAGTGAGAGGCCCTTTGTCGCCAGCAGAGGTAAGAGCTCTCTGAACTTTGCCCAGGCTATTCTTATTCTAGCAGCTACACTTTCAGCGCACCCTCCCCCACTACTAACTTGGTCATCTAGATAGTGCAAGCTATCAACTACGTCTAGTTTTTCTCCCTGGAATGTGGCAGATTTTGTTTTCTGCACATTTTCAGTGTTTATTGCCCCTGAACATCTGCCACATGCAAAAACTATCTTCCTAGTTAGCCTTCCTTTGATATTGCTGCATCTCTTATGTGTCCATAGCTTACACTGGGTACATCTTATAGAGTTTCTACCTACGCCTTTTCTACAGATCGAGCAGGGCTATCTACTTGAAGGGGTTTGTGTTTTGTCTACCTTCCTACTTATTAGGACTTAGGTTTTAGCTAGGGTGACTCTAAGGCCCTTCGATTCTAGTCCTTGCTTTCACACCTGAAACTTCTCTAGCTCTGATAGTGAATCAGCAATTAGTGCAAGGTCATCAGCATAGAGGAGCTCCCAGGGGCATCCTGTCTTGAATTCCTCTGTTATCGCCTAGAGGACTATGATAAACAGGGGAGGGGGGCTGAGGACTGAACCTTGGTGGACTCCTACCTCTACCCGGAATTCTTCACTGTACTCGTTGCCAACCCTCACCTTACTGACAGCGTCTCTGTACATGGCTCACACAGCTCTCACTAACCATTCTTCTATCCCTAGTTTCCTCATTGCCCACCAGATAAGGGAGCGGGGGACCCTGTCAAAGGCTTTCTCCATGTCAACGAAAGCCAGGTACAGAGGTTTATCTTTGGCTAGGTATTTCTCCTGCAGCTGCCTTACCAGAAATACGGCATCAGTGGTGCTTTTACCTGGCACAAACCCAAACTGCATCTCATCTAAACTGACTTGCTCCCTAAGTAGTTGGGCTATGACCCTCTCCGTGACTTTCGTTATCTGATCTAACAGCTTGATGCCTCTGTAATTATTTGTATCTAAAGCATCACCTTTACCTTTGTAGCAGTTGACTATGGTGCTGCTACACCAGTCATTGGGTATGACTCCTTCGTGTATCACCTGGCTAACAATACGGGTGACTAGGCTATAGCCGACACTGCCAGATATTTTGAGCATCTCTGCAGTGATTCCTGATGGGCTGGGGGCTTTCCCTGTCTTCATACTCTTAATTGCTTTATCTACCATGGTAGTCATATACTAAAATAATTCCACCAATTTCGTCATATTTTGAAATGCCGTAACTGAAGAAGGTTTACATAACAGAAGCATTTCTTTACGCAAACCCGAAACGTATTAAATTATTTCAAAATATCATTATATGGTTTGACTTCATTATTACAACTTATATATATATATATATACATGCATTCATCATTTATCAAGCAACATGACATACACCCATCCTTTAATATCACTACCCCTACTTCAGAACCACACCCCATCCATTTCAATATCAACTCTTCTATCACCATTACCTTCATCGATTCTAATGTACTCAACCTTAATGTAGCTCCTGTTGCATAACTCATCTCCACTTGCAACCCTATATCTATGAGGTGGTATCTAAAAGTTCCAAGATTAATTACGTTTAATAAAAAATAACTTATTTACCTAAGTTTTAACATCATCTTTGGAACAGTCAGTTTGTGCAACAATACACCAGTCCCAACATTCCTGCCACTTTTGGAATCTGGCCTGCAAGTTGTTTTCCATGAGTCGAGGACCTTCTGTGATTCGCTCTGGACCTCGATAACAGTGTTAAAATGGTGACCTTTGAGTTGCATTTTCATCTTAGGGAAGAGATGGAAGTCAGCAGGTGCTAAATCCGGTGAATAGGGTAGATGCATTGTCATCATGAAGAATCCAATTCTTTGCGATCCACAGATCCAGTCACTTTTGCTGAATGTCATCCCTCAAACACTTCAAAACATCACAGTAGAACTCTTGATTGATGGTCTGGCCCTGGGAGATGAATTCTCGATGCACAGTACCACATTTCTGCAGGTGATACTCATAGCAGTTCTTCCAGATCACTCATCAGCTTCCAAGGACATTCTTCCACTTTAGAAGTGCCTGTGCCACTCAAAACACTGTGTACAACCCTTTGCCTAATTGCTTTAAGGTTGCCAAAGCATGCCCAATGTCTCTGTAGAAAATTTCCAAAGTTTAACGTAAAATTTCGCATTGGCTCTTTGTCCCTTTCAATGACAAAATTGCAGACTACAGTACACACATGATCATAAAAACACAAATTCCACAACTTGTGAAGTAAACACAGTGATGTCACTTGGCATACTGCTTCATGAAGTTTACTGCTCACTCTCACTACGCACGCAACCATGTGCTGCGATCTGTTGTGCTACAGAACTAGTTCAGGAACTTTTTGAAACCACCTCGTATGATGATATGATGGAGTCCTTTGAGAGCCATTGAATCAAACAAAAATTATATTTTGCTGGATTTCATGAGTAAAACTGATTGATACTAAAACACTCACACTTATTTCAAGTTCTGTACTTTGAGTGGTCTGAGCATGTCCCTACGAACAGTTCATTTCTCAATCAAGTGGTTTTCAAGTTCAATCCCATTGCATGGCACCTTGGGCATCCACTGTAGCTCTGGGCCTTGTGACAAAAACTGAAAGAAATCCATCATGTTGGTGTCTCCTTGCCATGACATTGTGCAATAGTTGTAAATGTGTGATTCTGTTTTACAAGTGGTATCCTTAGTTACCAACTAATCTGTGAAGTCAAGACCAACCACAGGTAAATATCACCTTGCTAGGAAACAAGGTAAGCGCTGGCAACAGTAGCTATGGTTATCTATTTATGAGAATTAATTCCCAGTATATTCTTGAAGCAAATTGCATCTGCACACATGAAGCATACCTTCTGTGTTAGTTTGCTTGCATTCCTGTACATCTTTTGTGTGTCCATAGCTTTATATGGAACTTGTGCTTGCCCCAGCTCCCCTTCTGTATACAGAGCTTGCCCCAGCTGCCTTTCTGGGTACAGAGCTTGCCCTAGCTGCCTTTCTGGGTACGGAGCTTGCCCCAGCTGCCCTTCTGGATACGGAGTTTGCCCCAGCTCCCATTCTGGATATGGAGTTTGCCCCAGTTCCCTTTCTGGAGATGGAGTTTGCCCCAGCTCCCTTTCCGGATATGGAATATGACCATTTTCCTCAAGACCCCACCCAAAGGCTTGTCTTTCATCCATATTAACACCTTAGTCTTTGCTAAGTTTAACTGGAAGCATCTTGATTATAAATTTTGCTTCTATTAAATTCTTTGTTGATGTCATAACTAGTGTACACCTTGCTGATAGTACCTCTATACATGGTTTGCAAGGCTCCTATAAATTCACTTACACCACTTTCCTTATTGTCGACCACAATACAGAGTCAAAGGCCTTCTCCAGGTCAATGAATGCTGAGTTAAGTGGCCTGCCCTTTGAAACTTTTCTAGTTTTCTCGCTAAGAGAGTATCAGTGGCATTCTATCCTGGTACAGAACCAAATCACAGTCTCAGCTCATTTTCTTCCTAATAAAATATGTTGTACCTGCTTCTATTACTTTAATAAAGCATACGCATATACACTATAATCAAGTATACATGCAATGTATGTACAAATGTATTAATATATACGTGTGTGCGAAGAAATTTGATTCAATCTGAAAAGGAAAGAAAAAAAGATATACAAATTAGTGACTAACCTCTTTGGATGGCACACACAAAGGTGTCCCTTCTTTGACAAAGCCAGCTTCTACACATACACCAACAACAATAGGGTCTCGAGAATTGAAAATGTATTCAGGCATGACACGTAACTTGCAAGGAAAAACAGCAATATGTCGGAATTCCCCCTGGCGCTTTTTTTTTAATTCCTCTCTGTAAGTCATAAATTTATCAAACAAGTGATAAATTATGTCTGCAGAAAATATCCGCACACCTAATGTGTCAGCAAGTTCCTGAGCATCCCGCTCAATCTTAACATCAAAAGCCAAGATTACAGCATATCTGAAAATTTATTGAGATGTTTTTTTGAACTGAACAACATTAAGATTAATATTAAAGCATGCATTTCATTCGTAAAATTCTAAAATGGATATCGTGTAAGCGAATATTGCTTTTTAATTCTTGTGAGAAGCTAATTACTTAATATTTTACAATTTTCTTTAAGGCTATATACTAGCCTTGTTCAAAGAATACAACATAGAAATCAAAAACTCAAGTAGTAAAGAGGATTCAGAAGGAGAGAAGAATTGCTAAAGGGATTGTATGTAACGCAAGACAGAAAAGGCAGCTTGCTTGAGTATTCCCTTATTTGTGTAAGTATAGGTTCATTTTCAGTTAACTTTCAATAACTAATCCAAATAAATCATACAGAAGAATTTAACAAAGAATAGTGATTAAAACTGAGTGAAAGAAACTATGAGCAAACTGTCACATGCCAGCTACAACTAACTGATTTGGAAAAGTTTTGAAAATCTCAAATTCACCATCATCCATTTTGCTCATTTTCCATGCTAGAATGGATTGTCATAACCCGAGTTAGTTCTTATTTACAATTACTACACTCTTAGATGAATCAGAAGACATATCATTTCTGGTATGACTTGTAAGGTTGATATCTGTCCTAATACCAGCCACTTTGCAAAGTGTACTGGGTGTATTTTTTTATTGTAGCACCAGTATTCAAGAGGTTATTATGCTCTCAGCAACACTTAAGAGTCCTCTTAACTCTACATTGTCTCTGCCCAATTTGCTAACCACTTAACAGAATGCACTGGGTATATTTTATAGTGGCATTAACATTAGTAAGGTTGTTGTGTGACTTGCAAGAATACTGAGTTCTCGCTGTTCTGAGAGGGAGAGAAGAAAAGATGATGGTGACACAAGCTGAGCTTAAGTAAGGTGTTGAGAGATTTCAATTTCTAAATGGACAAATGATAATTTAATTTAACTTTATCTCTTTTACATGAAACAGATTTCTGTAAAGAACAATGGAAAATATAGACAAGTGAAATTTTGCAAGTTAACTTACTGATCATCATGCTCCAACATGACAGATGCTTTCATTATATCTTTTTTGTGGATCGGCCCAATGTTTATACCAGCATACTAAAAGAGGATATGATAGATTTTGATGAAACATAAATATTAGAGAAGCTTATTATAGCAATATTAATAATAATACACACAATATACTTATATACTGAACTACAAAAGAAACGTCACACTGTAAAAGATTATTTGTCTCGTACACGATATTGAGATTATATGGAGTTTATCACATTTCTAAGTAATTTGACATCAGGAAGATGTCACTGACCCACAACACTACACTCTTTTGAAAACACAAGGACTGTATGTAGGGTTCAAACTTGCTCACTTTTTGTGAACGCATCTTTATGAAAAGCGTGATGCACATGCAAAATGCTGACTCATTGGGTATAAAAGGCACCCAAATTTACCAGCCTGTCATTTGTTTCCTGAACACAGCAAGCCTGCCAAGACTGACACAAAATCAGAGGAAGTAAACCATTGGACATCTCCATGCTGGGTCATTGCCAATGACTTGAAGTGCAATATTCGGACAATTGAGTGGCTGAGGGACCGATACAATGCCACAAACAGCACAGATGATCATCCGTGCAGTGGCCGACCAAGGGTTACAACAGCATGTCAAGATTGCCACATGCACTGACAGCACTTTCAGGACTGATTCCAGAGAGCAACAAAATCAGCTAGGTAGACCATAGGGACTCACCACAGATCCATTTGTGCAGAGACAGTTTGCCACCGGCTGAAATCTTTCAATCTGTATTGTCAACGGCTATGCACCCCATTCTCACAGATTGTCATTGACGATGATGTCAGCAGTGGAGGACTGTAGTCTTCTCTGACGAAAGTCAATATTGCATTTCTGTTGGAGAAGGGGTGAACATCATGCTAATGGCTGTGTGGTGAAGAGAGACTTGTGGGGAGGACAAAGCATCATGGTATGGGGTGAAATTGCACTCAACCAGAAACTTGGACTGGTGGTCTTACAAAATATCGGCAAAGGCCGGAGCAATGGAGTAACCGCTGCCTGCTACATCGACTAAGTGTTGAGGCCTCACATTGTGTCATACCCGTCATCAGAATCACATGTTCCAACACGACAATGCCTGTGCTCATACTGCCAGGTTGACAACAGACTTCCTTCAACAGCACAACATCCAGACACTGCCATGGCCTGCCCTCAATCCGGTCTTGAACCCCATAGAGTACCTGTGGGACAAAATCCAAAGAAGGTTAAATGACATTTGTCCAAGGCTGACAACTGCGGCACAACTCACTGCAAGTTTTAACAGAGTGTGGGCTGCTATCTCCATGGCCTTCATCAATTGTTTGGTGCATTCAGTCTACAGAAGATGCCTGCCAGTAATCAATGCTAACAGTGGTCACATAAGATATTGAGTTCATCTGTTTGAATCCAGGATACCCTGTCATCATGTGACACCATGTGATGTCAAACATGTTTCATGAAATGACGTTTTATCATTAGGAAAGAACAGTTTCTTAATTAGTACTCTTCAATCAATGCTATGGCAGTCTGTTAATAAACTGGTTTCCATTTATTATGTGTGTGACGTTTCTTTAGTGGTTCAGTTTACTTTTCATAATTATAGCTTTATAAAATTGACTTAACTAGGCCTATGTCTAATGAAATCAGTACAAACATAATAGAGAGAGAGAGAAAGAACACGGTCCTTATTTTGCAAAAATTTTGACAGGTCAATCTGACTGGACTTACTTCTTTTGCTTGTTCTTCATAGGGCATATTTGTCTCCAATTGCAATTAAAATTTTTCAAGTCACTCTAATGTATGTGTATTTAGGATATAGAAAATAAATTTATCTGCTGATCAAAACTTTCAACTACCACCAACAACGCTGGCACAAAGACAAACCAATAACAATTATGGAGATGTTAGAATGAAATCAAGGAGTGTACAACAGACAAGATGGAAGGCAGCCTAAGCACCTCTAAGGCAAAGAACAGAGGTATAAAATTCTCTAGCTGGGTAGTGGTGGGTGAAGTAGATGGAAAAACAGACAGATGAGGTAACTGAGATAGACAGCAAGTGTGATGGAATAATTAAGAAGTCAACGATAGACAACATAATGGCAACTTTTACTTCTGCACAAATTATCTAATCATTTGCAACACTAACTTCAGGAAACTAGCCAGTAACCTAATCACCTACTGACTGAGCCAACACATGCTAAATATACTTTATTTTTTTATCAGAAAGTGGGATAGATAAATGGTTGTGAGCATTAAGTGTTTCCAGGGTGAAAGATATGCCACTCAACAAACCCAAAGACAAAGCAATCTGAAGGAAGATACAGCAACTGAAAGATCTCTTGATCAGTTTCATGTTCAAAGAAGTTGTAGTTGATAGGATGAAATATAACAGTAGATAGAGCTTGAAAGATTGAAACAAGGAAGCAGCAGGGAACAATATCAAATAGCTAGAAGAGAAGCAAGAAATCAGCATACTTTCAAAGGAGAAGCAAAAAGTAGAAGATACATACAGGTTCTGCAATGTGAAAATCTGAGACAGAGGTGTTCTGAATTGCAAGCCAGAGTATTATAAGAAATAGAGATGTGCTAGGGAAAAAGTGCACATAGAATGATAACAGCATGTTTGTATTTACTGATAACAAAAAGAAAGAAACAAGGAAATGTTGTTAGTAGAAGTTGTTGAATAAGGAGAATGTATGGGAGATAGTGTCTATATAATGTAGATGCAACACAGGTACCAGCCAGTCAAGTTGACAGTAAGGCATTAGTGAGGACATTTAAGGATATGAAGACAGGTAAGGCAGCTGGGCCATCAGGGATAGCTGCTGAGATATTTAATCCACAGAGCCAATCAAATAATAGAGAAAGATGTTTATAGCCAATGACTGCCAGAAGGACAAGTGTTACAGAGGCACCAAACTAATGGACCAAGTTATGATAGTTATGGAAAGTTACAGCACACTTGATTGGGATCAGAATTAGCCCTAGATGTTACCATCTTTGTAGTGAGACCACAGCAAGAGTAAACTTCTAATCTAGCAGTTATACTGTAGAATCAATGTACATAAGTGAGTTCAGCAAGCTGAGAATCAGCAATGAGTATTGTGATGAATTTAGTAAAACTTAAATCAGAAAGCCTAAAAGTAAACCTAGCTATGTCAAAAATTTTCATAAGTAGAAAAGAAGACAGGACCCTGCTACCACCAGAGAAATGGTTATGCTTGACATGTAGAAAAAGTGTAGATAGAAATGCCATACAAGGTACTTAGTGTACGTACCTTGCATGGGCATGAGGAATAGTGGGTTAAGAAGTAGACTGACAGAGAAGATAGGCTTCACATGTGAAAAATGCACAAATGTAGTCAGTGGTAAGAGTACACATGAAATATAATCACTCCAATGTTCAGAAGTAGCCAATAGATTCTCTTACTAACTAATCTAACTAGCAATGAAAGTGGTGAGTGAATATGGTAGAAAAGTTTCAGAGCTATTACTTTTCCTGGTAAAAAAGGTTTCTCCTTCAGAAAGCAGAGCAGATGGTATGATGCTTGTATATGTAGTGTGAGATTGCACAGTATGGTGTAAATCTTCAATTTGGAAGATTTGCGAAAACTAGAATGAAATGAACTGTGCACACTCCACTTGATATGTATATTAATGTACATGAATAATGACACAAATTAATAGAAAAAGGCTGGATATAAGAGGAATCAGATGTAATGTGCAAGAGAGAAGACTGCACTGACACAGGAAAGTGGATAGAGGATGTCAGTTGAAGAATAAGAAACAAAGTACTTGAAATGGATGGATCCAGTAGAGAGGAAGATCTAAGAAGACAGTGGACAAAGTGATGAAGAGTAATCCCAAAATGATAAACTCGTGAAAGAGATGACAAATAACCATGATGAGTGATAACATACATTGCTGGAGATGACATCCATTGATGCAAACATTGTAAATTATAGGCATATCTCAGCTTAAGTCATTCTTGATTATACATTGGTTTCCAAAAATAATATATGGAAAAATAAACATCAAGTCATTTTACTCGACTTTACGTCTGTCCACCACAAATATTGGAATCGTAAAATCACTAGTAAAAACCTTTAAAAGCACATAAAATCATGTTACTGTACAATAAATAAGAATAAAAGCATATAAAATCATATTAAAATATGTACAGTAAATGTTAAGACACACACCATAAAGTAGTGTAGTTTAGTGAACTAAATCATGAAATCAGCTGTGTTGTCTTATTTATCAGTTTTTCAGAGCTCATATTACACTATAGTTCCAATATCTACCCTTGGACATCGTTGTCACTCATGATTCATGCGATTGTTTTGAATTCAGATTTGTTTACCTCTGTTTATTGACTACTTTCTCATTCTCATTCGTTTGTGACTTTATTTTTTGCCCCTATAGCTCCTAAGAAAATTCATAATGAAAGTGCTAAGCATCATGCTATAATGCAGGAAGGTAAACTGGCTGTCATAAAACGCTGTGAAAAAGTGGTAGCAATTGCACAATCTTTTGGGATGAGTCAGACAACTGTATTGACAATTGTACATAATAAGGACAAGATTTTAGCACATATCAAATCTGAAGAACAGGGGTGAATAACACTGTCATCAATAGAAAAAGTGGTAAATCTTTGAAGAAATGGAAAGTTTTCTTTCTCTTTGGATTGTTAGGTTGAATCGTCAGCGTCAAGAAATTATTCAAGAGAAAGCATTCTTTGAGGACCTCAAGAGAAAATATCCAGATGAGAAAGATGTAGAGTTCAAGGCAAGTCAAGGATGATTCATGAGATTTAAGGAGCGAAGAAGTTATCACTCCATTAAGAAGCAAGGTGAAAGTGCATCAGCTGATGAACAAGCAGCAGTGGAATTTCCTAATGCATTAAAGAAAATCATCGAAGAAAACAGGTTTCTTCCCAAACAGATTTTTAACGAAGACGAACCTGGATTGTATTGGAAAAAATTGCCAGACTGTTCATTCATTTCCAAGGAGGAGAAAACTATTCTAGACTACAAGGTCTCAAAAGAACATGTGACCATTCTGTTGAGAGGTAATTGTGCATGAGATTTTAAGTGAAAGCCATTACTTGTGTATCAAGCACACAACCCCTGTGCCCTGAAAAACAAACATACCCAAGGCATCTCTCCCTGTTATATGGATGGGTAATTCAAAAGCATGGGTTACTGTTGCTTTTGAAGATTGCTTCTTCAATCATTTTACCTCAGCAGCAGAGAAGTACTGTAAGGAGAAGGGATTTCCTTTTAAGATTTTACTTATCTTAGATGCTCCTGGCTACCCGCAAAACATCGTAGATTTTGACCCCAACGCTACCGTCATATACCTCTCTCCGAACACCACATCTCTTCTACAGCCAATGGATCAGGGAATAATTGCTATCTTCAAGTGTTACTATATGAAGCGTATGCTGCAGCAATCCATAGCTGCAACTAACTTTGATGAGTCCATCACATTCTGTGACTTTTGGAAGAGATACAATATCTACAAGGCTGTGCAGAACATCGCAGCAGCATGGAATGATGTACAGAGCACAGCTATAAATGGTGTATGGAAGAAGCTATGCCCATAATTCGTAAATGATTTTAAGTGGTTTGATAATGTTGCCATCAACAAAACGTTGGTGACTACGAGCAAAGAACTGAAAATGGATTTGGAGGAGGATTTCACAGATTTATTGGAAAGAGACAAGCAGCCCCTGACAAACGAGGATTTGATAGAGCTCCACGAGCAGCAAAATAAAGAAGAGAAAGTTGAACCAGAGTCATGTTACTTTACCATTAAGAAAATGCAGCAAGCATTTGCATATGTCGAAAAAGGTCTTTCTATGTTTGAGGATATGGATCCAAATGCTCAATGCTTTTCCAAGATTATGGGGGCTTGTCACAAAGCTTTTTGCTTCTTATAAAGTAACCCTTGAGGAAAAGGAGACAGTTCAAGGAACTCTCAACCGGTCTTTTAAGTGCATCGAACAACAAGAACAGCCGGAGTCAGCTGTTGAGGATCCACAGCCATCTACATCTGCGATGTGAACCCAAATTGTATCTACATATTGGTAAATTTAAAATAATTTAGTTTTTTTTTTACTATTGCAAAATAATAATAATTACTGAATTTGTTTTTTAAGCTTAAAAAAGGCTTTTATTTTACCATGTCTTACTGCAGACAGCGTTCATAAATAAAGCGTCCACAATGTACAGTAAACACTGCCAAATTGTATTTGTAAATTTAGATTACTTCTTTTTTTTTTTTTTTACTAGAGACAAGTAAATTCGGCCTAGCCTAGAGACAAGTTAATTTGACTTGAGTCAGGTTTCCTGGAACCAATTAACGACATAGAGTGAAGTATGCCTGTAGTTGTTAAAATAGCAGGTGATGGAACTGAGATGCACAATACATTTACATTAGGTTTCTTTCTCACTATATCCCTGTTAAGTTTCCATGTACTGTACCCCATCTGTTATTCTTTTATTTGTTAATGATCCTCTCTGCTATTCATTGTACCATACTGCATGTATAATGAAGGATGGCATCAAATCTGAGCATATGAAGTACTCACAATCACCACCCTTTTTTTACTGCTATCATTCTTTCTCCCCTATGTTACACTTCACTTTCATTTCCCATGCTGTTTTTCTATTCAATCTCTTCACCATAGTTATCACTGTCTCTCTTCCATTCATCCTACCACATTCTCACACCCATCACTATTCCACCATAACTCATACTTTCTTTTCTTTTAGTCTCTGGATCCTTGCAAACTTTCATTTACCCTAAGTGCTTTGAAACAAAACAAGATTCAATGTTGCTGAGGACAAGGTGATTTCTCTAGTGCTGGTGCAACAATAAAATGTACCCTGTTCATTCTGTTAAGTGGCTCATGTTAGGAAGCACATCTAACTATAGAAGCTATGCCTCAAATGGAACATGCGAAGCAAGAAGTAGTCTACTGACTCATCTAGGAAAGCAGTAACTTTGAATGAGAATCGATTTGGGCCATGACGATCAATCATATCAAATTTAGTATGGAAAATGAACGTAAAATAATAATGATGATGATGATCATCATCATGAATTCACTGAAACATTATCTCTCAGCCATATTGACATTCATAATTAGCATCACTAGTTTCCCTCTTATTTCTTTAAATGTGATGCGTATGGATAAGGACAGCTGCATAAAGAAGACCCGAGCTCTAATTGTGGAGAGTACCTGTAGAAGGGGTAAACCCAGGAAGATGTGGGGAGAAGTGGTGAGAAAGGACCTTTGGATGTTGAGCCTCACTGAGGAAATGACAAAGGAGAGATGTGGCAATTTGTTGTACTTGATAAGATGCATCAAGCTAAGTAAAATCACTTTCTTTCACACATGCAGGCTTGCCCATTCAGTGTTGGTGCCACATAAACTCACCTGTGCTGGTGGCATGTTAAAAAGCACCTAGCACACTCTTTTAAGTGGTTGGTGTTAGGAAGGCCATCTAGCTGTAGAAACCATGCCACAGTAGACAATTGGAGTCTGGCCAGCTCCATGTCAAAACCATCCAACCTATCCCAGCACGGAAAACAGACATTAAACAATGATGATGAGAGATCATTCCTCAGTCTCATTAACTGAGGAGAATATATTTTGTTGAGGGAGTCAAAAAAGACAAATGTGTTCATTTTTTTCACTAGATGGCTCCAAAGACAAGGTCTACTCTCATCAGTATTTCCTTGTTTTCTAAAGATTGGTCAACCTCATTTAAGTTATCTCCCTGGCTGTTTTTGAGTTTAAACATCTCACAAAAGTGTGCATAATCATAGCTAATTGGTGTAACACTATCCCTAAATAAAAGTTAATTAATACACAAACCATTGTGGAGTTAAACATGCATGTATATAAGCAATTTTTAAAAATGACCTACTCACAACTATTTATAAAGATAATTAAAACAAAAAACCTAATACTACAGTTTTACATTTAATCTGGAATTAAATAGTAAAATAAATTCTGGTGGAAGTAGTGGCAATCTATCTTATATAAAAATAATCACATGGTAATAAATATGAAAAAGGCGAAGCAGGGAAAACAGAGATGTCGATTTTTGTGTGTTTTAAATGCTATTTCTTTTCATAAGACATTTGCAGCAATTCAGAAAGATCTACTTCAAAAGACAATAATAATATTGTCAAGCAATTAAACATGAAGTCAAGATTGATAAACTATTAGAAGAAAATGTGTGTTTTGGGTTATACTCTCTCTTTTTTACTCGTTTCAGTCATTTGACTGCGGCCATGCTGGAGCACCGCCTTTTTAGTTGAGCAAATCGACCCCAGGACTTATTCTTTGTAAGCCTAGTACTTATTCTATTGGTCTCTTTTTGCCGAACCGCTAAGTTACGGGGACGTAAACACACCAGCATCGGTTGTCAAGCAAAGTTGGGGGGGACAAACACATACACACACACATATATATATACATATATATATATACGACGGGTTTCTTTCAGTTTCCGTCTACCAAATCCACTCACAAGGCTTTGGTCGGCCCGAGGCTATAGTAGAAGACACTTGCCCAAGGTGTCACACAGTGGGACTGAACCCAGAACCATGTGGTTGGTAAGCAAGCTACTTACCACACAGCCACTCCTGCGCCTTATTAAAATTTTTCACATTCACTCTTAACATTTTGTTTTCCAGTTTTGTATCAAATGATTCTGTGCCATACAGTGGGACTGAACCCAAAACCATGTGGTTGGAAAACTTCTCACCATCACTGATTTAATATAAAAATTCAAAGCCAATCTTTTCAACTGATTATGAATTTTAGAAACACTTCTTTTTTAAACCAACACTTGTAATTATTTGTTTAATGAAGATTGTTATTCTGAAATCCTACCTCTTTTTATGAATAATTATACTTTATAAAATATGTTAATATCTTTTACTTGTTTTAGTTATTTGACTGCAGCCATGCTGGGGAACCACCTTGAAGGGTTTTAGTCAAACAAATTGATGCCAGGAGTTTTTTTTTTTAAACCCAGTACTTATTCTATCAGGAATTCTATCCAAGTTACTGGGACATAAAAACACCAACACTGGTTGTCAAAGAGTGATGGGGAACAAACACAGACACAAAGACACATACACATGATGGGTTTCTTTCAATTTTTATCTACCAAATCCACTCACAATGCACTGGTTGGCTTGAGGCTATACTTGAACATACTTGCCCAAGGTGCCACATAGTGGGATTGAACCTGGAGCCATGTAGTTGGGATGCAAGTTTCTTACCATACAGCCATGCCAGTGCCTATATATATGTATATATGAAATTGAGTTTTGCCAGATGGTGGCTAACTTCAATGCATCCTTCTAATCTAAAAGATTTGCCATCTTTGTCATAAATCATGTGACAATAGACACTAAGTGTCATTAAAATGTTTCACCCTTTAACATGTTGGATGAGTACAGTTGCTCATAAGGTAGATTACATAAAAATTTTAGGTATGTAATCCTTGTTTACCTTGCACATACACAACATTTACTAAGCAAATTTTAAATTTCAGTAAGAAATTAATCAAGAGAGTAAAATTTTTCTCAATCAATGACATAAAAATACTTACAGGGATTTTAGAAGTCCTTAAAAATTCCAATAATGCTTCCATAGAACCAAGAGTTGAAGCTTGTACAAAGACACCCCGTTCTTGAAGTTTTATTCCACTAAGCACTTCTTTTAAAGCATTAGATACTTCTGACTAGAAAGTAATAAGGAAACATTTAATTAAAATTGTTTTAACAAATGCAAATGTTATTCATGACTGCAACAACAAAGTATATACTAGTCTTTTCATTCTGTTTGTAAGTAAATTTATGATCAAAATGTTTCTCAAAATTGCTCCAGTTGAATATTGTCACAATATAAAACAATTTTAAATATTTTGCTTTAAAATGTTTTCAATATATATCAATGTCTGAAACAAAATACAAAAACTTTAACTGAATTAGAATCAGTTTTAATATTTTGTTTCAGACATTACACACATTCATCTATCATCATAAGGAAACTCAAGATAATTCACATATTTTATGTACCTTTATAATTTATGAACACTGTGTAAAGCTGGGTATTTACTTTTAATCATATATATAATTAGAAAGTAATCAGGAATAGAAACTTACAACATTTAAACAAAATATTGAATAGCCTGTTGTAAGTAATTGCAATAGCAATAATCATCATCATCGTTTAACGTCCGCTTTCCATGCTAGCATGGGTTGGACGATTTGACTGAGGACTGGTGAAACCGGATGGCAACACCAGGCTCCAGTCTGATTTGGCAGAGTTTCTACAGCTGGATGCCCTTCCTAACGCCAACCACTCAGAGAGTGTAGTGGGTGCTTTTACGTGTCGCCCGCACGAAAACGGCCACGCTCGAAATGGTGTCTTTTATGTGCCACCCGCACAAGCCAGTCCAGGGGCACTGGCAACGATCTCGCTCGAAAATCCTACAGGAGCCAGTCAGGCGGTACTGGCAACGGCCACGCTCAAAATGGTGCATCTCATGTGCCACCCGCACAAGAACCAGTCCAGGGGCACTGGCAACGATCTTACTTGGCTTGCCGGGTCTTCTCACGCACAGCCCATTTCCAAAGGTCTCGGTCCGTAGTCATCGCCTCGGTGAGGCCCAATGTACGAAGGTCTTGCCTCACCACCTCAGCCCAGGTCTTCCTGGGCCTACCTCTTCCACGGGTTCCCTCAACTGTTAGGGTGTGGCACTTTTTCACGCAGCTATCCTCCTCCATTCTCACCACATGTCCATACCAGCGCAATCGTCTCTCTTGCACGCCACAACTGATGCTTCTAATGTTCAGCTTTTCTCTCAAGATACTTACACTCTGACGGGTATTCACATTGACATTACACATCCAACGGAGCATACTGGCTTCATTCCTTGCGAGCTTACGTATGTCCTCAGCAGTTACAGCCCATGTTTCACTGCCATGTAGCATGGTTGTTCGTACGCATGCGTCATACAGTCTGCCTTTTACTCTGAGTGAGAGTCCCTTTGTCGCCAGCAGGGGTAAGAGCTCTCTAAACTTTGCCCAGGCTATTCTTATTCTAGCAGCTACACTTTCAGCGCACCCACCCCCACTACTAACTTGGTCGCCCAGATAGCGGAAGCTATCGACTACCTCTAGTTTTTCACCCTGGAATGAGATAGAAGTTGTTTCCTGTTTGTTTGCAGTCTTTATTGCACCTGAACATCTGCCACAAACAAAAACTAACTTGCTAGTTAACCTGCCTTTGATGTTGCTGCACCTCTTATGTGTCCATAGCTTGCACCGGGTACATCTTATAGAGTTACTACCTACTCCTTTTCTACATACTGAGCAGGGCCATCTACCTGAAGGGGTTTGTGTTTTATCTACCTTCCTACTTATTAGGATTTTGGTTTTAGCTAGGTTGACTCTAAGGCCCTTCAATTCTAGACCTTGCTTCCACACCTGAAACTTCTCCTCTAAGAAGAAATATAATAATTACTTTACCTTATAATAGTCAATTTCATCTTGATCTTTTGCAACATACAAAGGCAACCCTGCAAGAGCCTTTTCTAAATCCTTGGCCATAATTTTGACACCTTGAGCAGCCATTAATTCTTTATGGTGCTGATACTGAGCCTGAAAAATATTTTATTTAAAGTATTAAAAACATAAAATCAAATTACATAGATGGAAATTTCTAACACATCTAAGCTAATAAATGTAGCCTAAACTTTGTAAGGACTGTGACTTATTAAGTCCTGTATGTTAGGATATAGGGGTAACTGGGAGAAGTTAATATAACTGTTTCATTTAAATTGTTGCTTGTTAGTAGACAATGGAACACAGAGGCAAAAAAGAAGTACTAACAAAAAAACTTCTGTGAAAGACCAAGGCAAAGAGGCTGAAAGATAAAAATCATTGTATATTATTCAGATAAGAAAAATAGATGTTTTTCCAGTAATGAGTATGATTAATGGCAACAGAGATGTCAGGTCATGCACAATATCGTAGAGTGGGACATGAGAAATTAGCAGGGTCGGAGAAGTAAACTGTAGTAAAGACAAACTACACAGTGCAAATTCCATGGATGTGGCTAATAGTTGCAAGGTATTCAGTCTCCTGCCTCTATCCATTCCTGACATCCACTGTTTTAGATTATTAGAGGAATTAAGTATACTGAGGGAGATCATTCAAGTTAACAGTATCGTTGGGTGATAACCAAAATGGTATTAAGTCCAGCTGTGTTGTAAGTTCTTAAAGACTAAACAATTTATCACTGTGAATGGCAGAAACTAAAAAACACTCTTACCTTGACTCGTAACTCCTTCATAGGTTCTGGTGTCAATAAGCCTCTGATTTGTGTCATAATGGGTCCCTCAGTACCAGCTACAACAATTGTATCCCCTTCTTTTAATTTGCCATTAACAAGAATAACATCAATAGTGGTTCCCATGCCTGGTAAAGCTTTCACCTATGAAAACCAACAAAAATCACTTCAGTATTTTCTTCCAATTATTTAAAAAATTTAATTGCAATCTCTTCAGTCACCAAATTAAACTCCAATTATCTATCTCATATAGCAAATTCTATTATTATTATATAACTTAAGTATTACATCTGATGTAACCATTTATAAAACAAATGGACAAAAACTAAAGTAAATAAACATAATTTAAACATGAGCAATGAAAATAGATGAATTGCAATAAACTATAATTTGTTCAATGTACACATAAATAAAGGAGATTGCAAATCACTATTAGCGACAAGTAAAAAATCTGCATTAAAATATTCAGTAGTGCTTAGCTTGAGGGTATAGTTGTAAATGAGATGAAATTTAACAAATATTGTTATATATATAAGCTGGAAGTAGGAACATGATACAGTGTACTCAAGCCAAAACAAAAAGCACACAAAAGAAATCTGGCAGATATTCATTAAATGTATCAGTTGTAAGCAACAAATGCATCGATGAAATGAACTACTTAGATTTCTCACAAGACAGATGAGTAGAAGGCCTCCGCATAATTTTTTGACCTGCTAACAATAGTAGTTGAATTGCTCTAAAATTATACCAAACCATCTTAAAAATGGAAAGACACACTCAATAATGTACTCAGACATACTGTCTGAAAATAAGAGAGGATGATCATGGCTAAAACACTTTGAACAGGGCTAAACTGGGGTAAAACAACAAGTTATTGATTGAAATGTTTTGAGACAGTAGTTGTAGTTAGAGTAAGAAAAAAAAAAAGTCCTGAGAATATTACTTAAATTCTTAACCAGCTTGATTTTTCTTTTCCTCATTCAATTTTAATGATTATAAAATGTCAATAGTTAAATCTATAGTTGTTTGCATTCCATCTCTGAATTTCTGTGTTTTTAGTAATGGTTTGTAGGATTATTTTATTTAAAGTTGGTAGGATTAATTTATCTTTCATTTAAGAGAGCAGGATGTTATTTGGGGAAGATTTAGCTGCTATTTTAGACAGGTAGATAAACTTTTTTTCATTTAGCAATAGTGAAAATCATTGGGTATGTTGTTATTTTCTTTTTATCGCACCACATGAGAGGCTACCCATTGTAGAACTGAGGAATCTGCTACACTTGCTCTCTGCTGTAACTTCCAAAATCCATGTCTCCTTTATCAAGTAAGTTAATAAAACAAATACATACATCACATATGTGTTGAAATGATGGTGTAATGTCTTGATTAGAAGTGGGATTTATATCTGTTATTGTATGTCACCTTTTGTTAAATACCACAACTGACTAGCAATATTGAAAGATGAGGAACTGAGTGTTTAAGAGTTTTTCTTGAGTGCACAACCTCTTTTTTTAACAAGAAATAATATAGTACCTCTGGGCTATTAGACATATTAAGTGCAAAGTGCAAAGGAATTCAGAGAAAATACAGTTTATTCACTCATTTTACATCAGTTTTTCCATGCTTGTACGTGTTAAATATGTTATTTAACAGCTAGATCTCCTTCCTAACACCAACTCTTATCTATTTTCAAGTAAGAGATCACTTATTCCAACATGGCTTCAAAGGCACAAAAATGCCCAAACGACATGTTAACAGGACAAACTGACAACACCACCAGCCACTGCACTTTCAGACAAGTGATTACAGATGTAAACAAACACACTTGTCCATATATGTATATTCACATATCTACACATGATATTCTTCCAGTTTGTTTACCAAATCTATTCATAAGGGTTTAGTCAGTCTGGGGCTATAGTTGAAAGCTCTTTCCCAAGGTGCCCCATAGTGAGACTGAACATGGGTCAGACAGAATTCAGTAAGACAGATTTTCTATGGCTAGAAGCCCTTACCAGTTTCCAAACAAGATAATATTCCTCCAAGATGAGAGATTTTCATGGAAGATTTTAAATAAACCTTGCTTGTATAATGATAATGCTGGCTTACAACTATCATATGATGTCAAGACAAGTAAGCAACAAACACTCACACAACAGGCTTCGCAGAATTTTTGTCTCCCAAATCCACTCACAAAGCTTTAGTTGGCTCAGGGCTACTTTAGAAGACACTTGCCCAAGGTGCAACTGCAATGGGACTAACCCTGAAACTACATGGTTAAGAAGAAGAAGGTTTTATACCATAGCCATGCCTGTACCTACAAAGTACCAAAACATTTTAACTCTAGTTTATTCTAGTCATTTACATATGAAGACAATATTGAAAGATTTTAAACCTTCCAACCTACCATCCTATTAACAGTATGCCTGCTGGAAATGCATTTACATTGGGAGCCTGTTTTGCCTCAAACTACACCCAATTAAACACTTCCCAAACTCTACTTCCCTATTTGCAAAAATGTTTCCAATAACTCCAGTCCAACAAGGTGACTAGTTGTCATGTCAAACCTCAAAACAGTTTTCCACCCTGCCAAACTCCACCCCTCTACAGGAATCGGACAATCTTTAGAGACACATTACTGTATGTCCTATTCCTCCAAACAGAATAACCACCTTGACTCTGATATCTTCAACATACAGCTTTCACATGCAACACCTCAAAAGTGGTGAAAGCATCATCATTCCTCAATTTCTCTTCCATCTCAGTGACCACCCAATATGACTTCAATAGATTTGATTCCATGTTCCTGAGAACATTGGAAAAAGCAATGTTGTTCCCTTGACAACAGAGAAGCCTTGTAAAAGAATCTTAGTTACTTGCCTATGGACAACATCCAACTCTTATTCCTTATGTTATTGTGATGTGTGCAAACAAGGCCTTCTCTAACTCATACTTATCAAGTCTGGTTTTCTGTAAAATCTGGCTGTGACTCTTAGTCTTCCTTCTGTATACTAAAAACTACTTGATGTTACCTACAACACACACTACTATGTTTGAGCAGATGACACTTCCTTTCTCCTTATCTACACACCAAGCATCATGCACAAACAGCTTAAACATTTCACACTAGATTCACAGTACTTCTACAGGTTTACTGCTCACTTTGTGAACATCTATTAATGGAAAATAACAAATTTGTTTTGTTTTTTAAACAAACAATAGCAATAATCACCACATATTATCAAGGAAACAAACCACTCTAACCATGAACATCAAGGCCCAATTTGCTAATAAATAGTGCTTCTCATAGTCTCATGGCAACCACACATGTAACATTGTAAAAACTACATCACAAATGATAATATTCCAAATACTTTAGACTTGATCAGTTGCTAACCTTTTGCATGGTGGAGCACAAAGAGCTGAGTATAACAATTAAATGAAATTTGTTCTGTATCAGATCAACCCTGATCAAGTAGAAATAGAGGTGCTGTTTGTAAGTTAGTATCACTTAAGACTTTTTATGTGGAAGACGAAATTTTTAGTTGAATATTTTCAAAGAGACTTTAAAGAGAAAGAAATTATTAATGTAATTGTTTGAGGACATTAATAGTAAATATGTACATCTGATGTTAATTTCCTTAATAACTAAGAAAATTAAAAAGTGTAAATTTTGCTGAGCTGGTGGATGAAATGAGTGACAAGAAGTTTGAATCTAGTCAAAATACAATTTTATAAGGAACCAGATTTGTAACAGAGAAAACAACATTCTTATACACTGAGCAAAATCTCAAAACATCATTAGTAGATGCTGATGGGAACTGTTTATTTTCATTTGCAGAAATGTTGCAATTTTGTGTTGCTTCACTCTTGACACTGGAACAGTGGAGTGAGATATTAATGATTAGAGTTGATGTTCTTTTGCTACCAGTGACTGACATAAAATTGAATAAGGTTTCACTGACTAAGTTCACTTTTATTTTCATCAATTCCTCTTTATAGCAACCAATTCTGAAATAAATGGGTTTCTGAAGTGAAACTGAACAACTTGTAATCTACAATACAAGATAGCTTATGAAAATAATACTTACTTCCATAACGGTTGCATGTAATTCTTCACTATAGGAGATCCGTTTTGCCAATAGGCTCTGAGTTAGCTCACATATTGTTGCTATCAAATTACCCATTCCATCACCAGTGTGAGCTGAAGTTGGTACAACATTTATATATTCACGAACATTTGTATTTTCATAAAAGAGAGCAGCATTAAGGCCCTATAAAAAGATTTGAAGAAATGTAAGTAAATGGAAATATTACAATCTTTTCAAAATAGCCAATCCATATTATTACATTTCACAAACTAGCTTACTCTTAACAGACAATACTACAATATTGTAAGAATTATTTTTCCAAATCAACTAACAATAAAAGTATCTAGTTTCTAACATAAAAAAAAATAATAATAGCCATATATAAGAGATTGTCATAATATTTATGTCCTTTCATATTAGAGCAATCAAAATACTATTAAAAATTCAAATACATCTTTAAAATGAGCTACCAAACCAGAAATACATCTTAACTTTCAATTCAAAGTACAGTTTTCAAAAAATATTAATTTTATTAAACCAACCCAAGCATTTATTTCTCAACTACATTTTATATCAAACTAGCAGAGATACCTGGCATTGCTCTGGATTAAAATGGTATAGTTTGTGTGTGTGTGTGTGTGTGTATATATATATATATATATATATATATATATATATATATACTAGTTATGTTGAAACAGGTGACACAGGAAAGTGCAGCATTGACAATAAAACATTTGTGGAGTAAATTTTAAAGCTTTGCATAAACGACAATTTGAGTTTAGCACACCAATTTGGACAGAATTATCATTTTTACAAGAATGGGATGTATCATATCTGAAAGCAGCTCTCAGTGTTGTGAAGAACGAATTTGTACATGATCTGTTTCTGAGAGCTTTTCTATTGGACCTCTGTGTAATCTGGCATGCTAAATGTTGTTTTAATGATTCAGCATTAAGTGTTGCAGCATGCCTTTGCTGATCTTGAGGAAAGTCTCATCTCCCTTCTGTCTTGGGACTCCATCAGACGTGTTGCAGTATGCTTTTGTTGATGTTGAGAAAGTCTGCTTGACGTGTCTGGAGATCTTTGGGAAGTGTCATGTCCCTTCTGTATTGAGACTCCATCTGATGTGCTGCAGCATGCCTTTGCTGATCTTGAGAAAGTCTCATGTCTCTTATCTCCTGAGACTCTACGCCTTGATTTTCTGCACTCCTCCTTGCTTTACAGGTGTTTCTAGAGGGAGGTTTTTTCTTTGATGGCATATTCTTTCAATATTTTAAACAAAAAAATTATGAACATAGAATGCAGTGTAAATTAACCAAATACAAGCAAATTGTAAATACCTTACAACTGCTGTGATAATTATAAACTATTAACTGAATGGTAGATGTATATTTTTATATACCTTGAACCTGCCACATAATAGTTTTTTATCAAGAGTTTCACCTCTAGCCATTCTCATCACATATGTACAGGTGTAGATATATGTGTATTTAATAACGTACATAGCGGACACACATACATATAGAAAATATGACGATACACACACATACAGTCACATACATATAGTAATACACACGTCAGTCATCATATATGTATATGTAGATGTGAGTGTGTGTTGAATAATGTACCTAATGCAGAAATGCACACACACTCATATATATACAAAATGTGATGTTGTTGGTGAACATGGAAACACGTACACACTGATAGACACATGTACACTCAAACACATACACACTCATATACAAAATGTGACATTGTCATTGTAGTCGTGGTATAAAATATCCTGTACTACATTTGACTATAGAAAGATTATCTCTATAAAATATTATATTGTTTTAATGGAAATGAAAGAAAAATTATGTTGACACTCATGGAATGTGATACTATTACCTTGTAAAATTTGATTTGGTGGAACCGTTTGAGAATGCATTGGGAACAGACAGAGAGACAAAAAATTTTTTATATATAGATTAAGTACATGTATTAAATGTTAATTTAAGGGTTAATATGTAACTGTAAATACCTTGCAACTGCTGCGATAATTATTAACTGGTAATTGAACGGTTGATGTGTAAAATAAGATGATCTTAGTATTATCACATTAGAATTAAAAGTGAAACAATATTATATCACATTACAATACAGATCTTATTTTATTACTATTGACAGACTGAGACCTGACTAGTGTCTGAGATCTTTGGAAATATGCAGTGCGTGAGAAGACCCAACAAGCCGAATGAGACCATAACCTGTGGCCTTTGCCAGGGGTGTAGCCAGCCCACTTATGCATACCTTTCCTTCATTGGACACTAAACTGCGTGCGAAGACCAGTTGAGGCAAGTGAAATTGAAATCAAATCAAATTTGCAAATTCGATGACTGACACCCGTGCCAGTGGAGCGCTAAGACCACCACCTGAGCGTGATCGCTGCCAGAGCAGCTGACTGGCTTCCATGCTGGTGACACATAAAAAGCACCATTCCAGCGTGATCGTTACCAGTGCCACTGGACTGGCTGCTGTGCAGGTGGCACAAAACACCACTTGAGTGTGGCCGTTGCCAGTACCGCCTGACTGGCTCCGGTGCCGGTGGCACGTAAAAGTACCTGCTACACTCTTGGAGTGGTTGGTGTTAGGAAGGGCATCCAGCTGTAGAATCTCTGCCAGATCAGATCGGAGCCTGGTGCAGCCATCTGGTTCGCCAGTCCTCAGTTAAATTGTCCAACCCATGCTAGCATGGAAAGCGTACGCTAAACGATGATGATGAATACTAAGCCAATCTAAAAGATTGCTCCAGGCCCGCATTAGGCAAGAAGTTGAAAGTTTTTGGCCCATGATACTCCATGGACCCTAAGTAATGCATGTGTAAAATTTGAATGAAATCGGTTGGGTAGTTCTCGAGTTTTAGGGATTCACATATACAGACATTCTTGGTGTTATATACACAGATAATCTCCATAATAATGCACTTTTGTCTTTTGAAGATAGTATACTAATTAGTAGCTGCCAGAAACAGCAAGCATTATCCCATTAATACCAAACTGCACACACAAAATTTGAATAATGAATTGCTATGTCTAAAACCCAATATATTTTTCAAGACATTTTAAAGATACCAACAAATGTTCACTTAAATTTCAATGTCTCACTAGCATCATATATTATTTAGCTTCCAGTGAGCCTAGTCAAATTAGCAAATTAGTTTTAATTCTTGGTTAGAGGTACTTAAACTGCATCTAATATCATTCTGCATTTTAATGTAGCTTGGCTGAAGAATCACATACCATTGAAAAAATTGGACACATAATTATATTTAAATACTCTACGCTACACTTAATCAGAAGTTGTAAGCTTAATGAAGAGCTTCCACAAAATTTACTTCATTAAGCCTAACGTCAGCTAATCAGAGGCAAAATACAATCAAGAAAAATTATATGAAGGCACACTGAGCAATAACAACCAAAGTCTGGCAGTACATTTGCATCTTTCATAGTAAGAAAAAAAAACAAAAACAAATGAAGCTAACATTTATTTTCTTATATTCAACTTTACGATGAAAGTAAACAAACAAAGCTTGTTCTTTTTTAGAAGCGTTGAGATGTATTGTAAGAACAGAAATAAATTTATTTCTCAAACGCGTGATAATGCTATAAATAGCATTCTTACAATACATCTCAACGCTTCTAAAAAAGAACAAACTTTGTTTACTTTCATCGTAAAGTTGAATTTAACGTTAGCGTCTTATGAAGCTAAATTTATAAGTTCTAAAATTGCAGAAGAATTCGTTGCTGGGCAGTTTAGTTTAATGGTAAAACACTTGACGCGTAATCACAGAGATGTGAGTTCGAGTCTCATGGCTGGCCAGTAACGTATTTTTCTGCAATATATGGATAATTTATCCTGATCACGCTATTTATAGCATTATCACGCGTTTGAGAAATATATTTTCTTATAATATTCATTAGTATATACAGTTTACTTGACAACTTATTTTATCACTTATATTCCCAACAAATTTGTTGAAATGTTACACAACCAAGTAGACTAAAGCAGAGTCAAATGTATCTTGCTTAAGGTCCCAATGCAATAATAGTGGAAGCATTTGAATTGATAATCTTTGCAACTATCATTAAGCACCTAAAAATCTTACACTATGAATTAGGAAATAAATCACAAACCAACCTGTTCTGAAATTTGAAGAATACTTTCTTTACTTCGTTCCTCAAATTCTACTTTAGTGTTAGTATTTTGTTTTTTGATTGTAACAGAAACATCAGTTTGTGGTGATGTCTTCCACTGAAATAATCTGTCAATCTGAGGGAGTAAAGAAAAATATTGCTGGTCAACAGTATATTGAAATAAAATTTTTTGTAATGTAAACTAATGTTAGCATTGATTAATTGGTAATCCACTGTGCTTTGATTAGTAAGATAATTTAATTTAAAGCAGAGATGTTTTACAAATCAAAGATCAAAAATTGAGGTAAGCTGCAAATGAATTTTAAACAACAGATACAAATACAATGTAATACAGAACATTGACAGTGTTAAATATGATATTAAACAAGTGTAGTGATATTTCAGTACTCAAAATTTGTATGCATGGCATCCTCAGTAGTACTGTTGTCACATAAAAAGCACCCAGCCATAGAAACCATGTCAAAGCAGATGTTGTAAGATAGCACAGCCCTCTGACCATCAGATCCTATCAAACCATCCAACCCATGCCAATATGGAAGACAGACATTAAAAGATTAAGATATATTCATAAGTAAACACATACACACACACAAAAAAAATCAGTGTTGTTTCAAGTTTTCAGATAATATACATCCTAGTGAAAAATATTAGCTTGCCCAGGAACAGGTACAAGTTGGCAACAAGAGTATCCTTCTATAGAAAATTTGCCTCAACAAGTCATTTCATCCATGGGAACATGAAAAAAACTAAGCATTAAAATAATGATGATAGCAATATATACAGTAAGTTAAAAGTAGAGAAATTAATAATGCAATGACAATACTATTAAAACTAACAGTGGAACATATTTATTGATAGTATATTTTTACAATCTTACCTTGTTTAATGCAATAACAAAAGGGGTTTTTCTGGCTTTAAGCAGGTTTATGGACTCAATTGTTTGTGGTTCAAGACCATGCATAATATCTACTACAAGAATTGCTATATCACACAATGAAGAGCCTCGAGACCGAAGATTGCTGAAGAATAAAATAAAACAAATTTTTCATCTGATGTGAAAAACAAATTTAATTGCTTGAACTAATCTAAGACATATATATTTGCACTTTATCATTTTATATGGCTATAATTCATTTTAAGTAAGATATGCTAATAACATTGGCTATTTAATTTACAGTCAATTGCCTGTCATCCATCACTATGTCATGAACACAATCAATGTTTTCCTTAATGGTAGCAGTTGCAGGACACCAAAACCTTGGGTCATCTTCAAGACTCTCCCTTCCCCTACTAAATTCAGCTGTCCATTTCTGCATTGTTGATAAAGCTGGAGTGTCATACCTTAATGTAGCAACCATGTCAACATGAATGTCCTTGGGGGCTAAACTCTTTTTCTGCAGGTATTTGGTAACGCCATGATGTCAAATTTTGTTTATTTCCAATAAAAGGGTTGGCTGAAAAGTTCATAGGCTGACCAAGATACTCCCATGGAATGTGACCGAATGAGGTTTATTTTACAAAATGGTCCCCCTTGCAGTCCACATACTTACATCTGTGTTGCAGTGCTTGGATCCCATTGGTGAAAAAGCTTTTATCCTATTGGCCAAAAAAATCAACAGCAAATATATCATCTCTGCAATACTAATTTTCAACCAAGTGTTTAAATTTTCAAGCTATAGCATTTTCATTGTTAGTGAGTAAATTGAAATTAAAACTTCAAATATATTACTAAATTATAAGAGTAAAATTTTGTTTGGAGTAAACTAAATGAAAACAATTGTTAGGTTATTTAAGATTTATATGAAGGGTTTTGCATGAATGAAATCTTACATTTTACAAAATAGTAAAGATAGATCAAAATAATAGAATTGCTCTCTTTAACTTATAAAGTACTTCATTTGATTGTTCTTTACTTTTTTCATTTCATCTTAATTCACATTACACATTAGACAGAATATTCCAACTTAATCTTTAACTATTGCAATATTTTACTTCCATTACTAATTGATATGAGAATAGAATAGGAAAGAACATTTTCCTCACTCATTATTAACAATATTAAAAACACTCTTATATCTTTTCAGCTTCTATAAATTTTCAGTAATTGTGTTTGCACATTCCACTCAAGAAATCATGCACTCATTTAGAGTATATTATGTAGACGTTTTATTATCAATTAGCTTACCAAAATGAAACACCCAAAATTA
Source organism: Octopus bimaculoides (assembly GCF_046866305.1). Lineage (NCBI taxonomy): Eukaryota > Metazoa > Mollusca > Cephalopoda > Octopoda > Octopodidae > Octopus > Octopus bimaculoides. The sequence continues at coordinate 32,914,018 of NC_142936.1, read as the reverse complement.
TAGTAGACTGCATGCTGCCAAAGTGCTCAAAACAGTCCAATATAATTTATGTTACTATGTCAATAATAATGTGATTTCATTTGTACACTTCTCTAGACATCAAAAACTGTCATGAAACTCACTGGACAAAGTGTAAAGTCTTTGCAATGAAATTTAACATATGCCAAAACCTTGGGTCGTCTTCAAGACTCTCCCTTCCCCTCCAAATTAGGCTGTCCACTTCTGCACTGTTGATAAAGCTGGAGTGTCGTACCCTAGGAAGATAGTTTTTGTATGTGGCAGATGCTCAGGAGCAATAAACATTGAAAATGTGCAGAGAACAACTTCAACTTCTGCCACATTCCAGGGAGAAAAACTAGAAGTAGTTGAAAGCTTCCGTTACCTAGGTGACCAAGTTAGTAGTGGGGGTCGGTGCTCTGAAAGTGTAGCTGCTAGAATAAGAATAGCCTGGGCAAAGTTCAGACAACTCCTACCTCTGCTGGTGACAAAGGCCTCTCACTCAGAGTAAAAGGTAGACTGCATGACGCATGTGTACGAACAGCCATGCTACATGGCAGTGAAACATGGGCCGTGACTGCTGAGAACAGGCGTAAGCTTGCAAGAAACGAAGCCAGTATGCTCTGCTGGATGTGTAATGTCAGTGTGTATACTCGACAGAGTATAAGTACCTTGAGAGAAAACTTAAACATAAGAAGCATCAGATGTGTTGTGCAAGAGACGACTGCGTTAGTATGGTCATGTGGTACGAGTGGATGAGGATAACTGTGTGAAAAAGTGTCACACCTGAGCGGTTGAGGGAAACTGTGGAAGAGGTAAACCCAGGGAGACCTGGGATGAGGTGGTGAAGCATGACCTTCGAACATTCGGCCTCACTGAGGCAATGACTAGTGACCGAGACATTTGGAAAATATGCTGTGCTTGAGAAAACCCGGCAAGCCAAGTGGGACCATAACCTGTGGCCTATGCCAGTGGTGTAACCAGCCCACTTAGGCGTACCTGTCTTTCTTTCATTGGACACTAAACTCTGCTTGTGAAGACCTGTTGAGGCAAGTGAAATCGAAATCAAATTCAATGACAGCACCGCATGACTGGCATCCGTGTTAGTGGAGCACTAAGAGCACCCTCCGAGCGTGATCGTTGCCAAGGCCGCTGACTGGCCCCGTGCCGGTGGCATGTAAAAAGCACCATTCGAGTGTGATCGTTACCAACATTGCCTTACTGGCACTTGTGCCAGTGGTATGTGGAAAACAACATCCGAGCAAGGGCGTTGCCAGTGCCGCTGGACTGGCTTCTGTGCAGGTGACATATAAAAACACCATTTGAGTGTGGCCATTGTCAGTACCGCCTGACTGGCCCTCATGCAGGTGGCATGTAAAAGCACCTACTACACTCTCAGAGTGGTTGGCATTAGGAAGGGCATCCAGCTGTAGAAACTCTGCCAGATCAGATTGGAGCCTGGTGCAGCCATCTGGCTCAGCAGTCCCCAGTGAAACCGTCCAACCCATGCCAGCATGGAAAGCAGACATTAAACGATGATGATGATGCCAACATGAATGTCCCTGGGGAAATAAATCCTTTGTCTGAGGGTACTTGATAACACCAAGATGTCAAATTTTGTTTATTTCCAAGAGAAGTCACTACTAGTTACTTGCGAAATCTTCTTTGAACAGTCAGATGTCAGTTTACCTGGAATGAAACAATGTAGTTATTAATAAGGAGAGCTGAAATTAATGCATGCAAGATTTCTCAGTTCTTGCATCACTCCTCCATAGTCAACCTATGAATTTTCCAACCCACCCTTGTAAATATAAGTTAAATTTCATTGATGATGTTGCAGGAACTATTAACAAATGTCATATTGAATGTGTTGATTGTTATTACAAAACCAGAAGTGTCTTGTAAAACAATTAACAAATTTTGTCTATTCTTCCAAGTTAGCCAATTTGATATTCTTCTTATTATAATTCAGTTGGCTTGACTAGCAAATAGTTATTTCATAATTTGGGTGTCTGATGATAGGAACTGCTATAAAAGTATTCACTCTGACTGAAGATCCCACCCATGCAAGTATGGAAATATGGATGACAAGTGCCTTTATAAAAAAAAATTATCTCGGTCTTATTAATATGTATAAACTGATATGCATGCATAAAAGCTTAGATTGCCTCCAACTTCTACAACATTGAGCCTAATTCTTCAGCATTTCTAGTTCTTTTATTATTTTTTGAATCTCTAAACCAAAAAATACTGATCTATATTTTCCTCCATTACTAGAGATTTTGACATATTACCACCTAGTGCCAAAAGGAACAGTTGTTTCACTCTTATATGCAACTATCACAGGACCATTAGAATTTTAGCAGACACCATTCAAGATAATGGTTTAGTTGTCAACTGAATATTAACTTAACATTATAGTGCAGAAGGCTATAATACGAGATCTAATTGCAAGAAATTGATATCAAATGAGTTAAATACAGATTTAATGAAAATGAAAGTGATATACAGTGTGTTCAGGAATTTGCTGACTATTTATGTCTCCATTTTTTAGGAAAGTTTGATACATTGATGAACAGTCAATAGCATTGGAAAGCATAAAGATTAAAATTGTAATGGAAAAAAAGTTAGCTGACATCAAGGACTAGAAGCCATCTGAATATTGGAAAAGAGTTACCTGTTTCAAGATGATTCATGCTGGGTATCAAAATGCTGAGATTCTGACTGCTGCCAATGCTCTGGGAATACTTTAGAGGTTGTAAGATGTGACATGGACATCATAAAAACCAAGTTCTCCCAAACAGTGATAGTCTTTAAGTATGTCTCCAGTGAAGGCGACGTCATGCTGCCCCACATCTTTGAGCAGAGCCTCAGGCTCAGTCAAGATGGCTATGTAAAGCTACTGGAGACTTTGGTCAAACCCTGGGTGGAGACAATTGCTGTTGAAAGGCCATGTGTGTGGCAGCAGGATTCAGCACCTCGCCATACCTCCACAAAGAGTCAAGTGGTGGTTGGAGAATTTCTATGATTTCACCAGCCTCAATCTCTGGCCTTCTAATTCCCCCGATAGTAGACCCATGGATTACTGTGTGGGGCACATTTGAGAGACACCAACCACTTTGTGTGCAGCACCAAGGCTGAGCTGATGGCCAAGATCAAGGATGTGTTTGAAGGTCTTCTTCAGGACACAGTGAGGATTGCATGTGCAAGGTTCCGAACCTCTCTTGGGGTCATGGTTGAAGCTGAGGGTGGCTACTTTGAGCTAACTATTATCTCTCAGCAATAATTTAGCTGATAATTTTTGATTTTTTAAAATAATACTTTTATTTTTGTATGAAATATTGTTTTCTTTTCCTTTTATGCATACTGTCAAATTTAGCCCAAACAACATTATAGTCTACTTTTAGTCAAGATAGTAAAATTGCCTAGGATTTTCTCAAATCAAATTTGATAAATTTAGTTTTATTCTTTGTTTTAAACTTAAATGTAATATCATTAGCATTATGGCAGTTAAATATAAATCTATATTTCAACTTACCTAAATGATTCATGACCAGGTGTATCTATAATCAACAAACCTGGTAACTTTAAAGGCGGTTTCTGAAATTCAGTAATAAAAGAGAAATTCATAGAGTAATAAAATAAATTTCAACTGAGCAGTAATTATCATAGAAATATTTAAATCAATTCCTAAGGAAACAGAATTTTGGAATTTTCAGAAATACTTCTGCAAAGTAAGTAATGAATGCCATAATGATATAATTTTTTAAACACAAATATTTTGAAATTACCATTTAATGTATTACCTTAGCTCACTAATTCCAAATGCTACATTTTTTAGAATCAAGCAACATTAAAAAAAAAAAATGGGTACAAGGCTTTTATAGGCAATATGTTGCAACTCTGAAGATGGCAGGCATTAATGCAACAAAGCATTTTCAAACCTTACTGATATTCACTGATCAGTTTCTGCCAAGGATTGACTTAGTGAATACAGCTCAACATATCAGTAGGTCAACAAGCTCACAGACTTCTTAATGAAGAATTTACTTGCTCTCAACGAAAAGCAGACAGTGGCAGTTAAATACAAAGGGTCTTTTCAGGTTCAGAGCATACATTATGGTCATATTGTAGCATAGTTCAATCTTTCTTTTAATTTAAGTTGGCAAAAGTAGTATTTGTATTATGAATTACTTTATGTAACAAACTTTGTCAGAAAATTTGTCTTCATACTTTATGAATTTGACTTGAGTCTATTTGGATTACTTGTGTATTGGATGTTAGCCAGTTTCTCTCAAAACATTGTTGGCTTCGACAAGGGAGCTTGCCACAATAATGAAGAAGAAAAAAAATCAAACTTAGTTAACAATACTTCTCAGTGAATTCAAGTTAGCAGTTACTGCTCAGGGACTCAGAACAGAAGAACTAACAAAACAAAAGGGAAATTTCTTCAGCAGTTAGGCAATAGGACAAAGCTTTTGGTTCATCAAACTAGAGATTAAAATAACTATTATTAGTAAATTATTATAACCAACAAGCATTTTAAAAAACTTGGAACTGACATGCTTAAAACCAAGTTAGTCCGTACTGAGTAAGCCTATGATCAAATATATTCTTGTATGTACAAAATATACTAAATTTTTCAATTATAAAATTTATACAATATTCGCATACTTATTTGCGACATAGGTTATGTTTCCACTATGACTTAAAACGGTTAGACTTGAACAGAAAATGATTTGGTAATTGCCATTTGAATAGAAATATTGTTTTCACTATAAAACACATATTGCTAGGTTTGTACCACCCCTTCAGACCCAACTACACTCTAGCTGAAAAATATGAAATGCCTCATAAGTAATATAAACGTCTTAAATTCAGTGGCGTTAATGAAGATGTTACGTGTTAATTTAACGTATTAAACTTATCTTTATTAATGTATATTGAACTGTACCTAGATATATACTTGTGATCTGCCCGTGGACCTTTTTCTTTGGAAATTTTTGCCCACCACACTAAAATGTTTTCCTACCCCTGGTCTAAACCATTTAGCATTCAGATTACTTTGTAAAATGTAATACTTATTCACATTGTCTTCAATTAACCCTTCCAATACTAACCCAGATGAAAAATCCAGTTGAGTGAACCCATTAATAATTAAATGTGAATTTCAGCACAAATCTCAGTACATTTGTGAAAACACATGATTTCACTTTGTAAATAGGTGAGTGACAGTATCCAACATTGTTTGACAGGATATCTTAGCTCTGCGAATTTTGGGAGAATTTTTCTACATTTTTTTTTCTGTGGCGATTTTTTTTCAACTTTTAAAATGGATAACAGTTTCATGCTATCAAGCAGTGATTCTGAATTTGAGGGCCTTTCAACAGAAAATATGGAGAAATTGAGCAAATGTATGTGTGAACTACAATAGCATGTGTACAAAAATAAATCTGATATTTCTGTATTTGAAACTGAAAGCAGCAATTCTGGAGTAAGAAATTAAAAATTATTTTATTCTTTTATTCTTTTACTTCTTTCAGTCATTTGACTGCAGCCATGCTGGAGCACCGCCTTTTAGTCGAGCAAATCGACCCCAGGACTTATTCTTTGGAAGCCTAGTACTTATTCTATCGGTCTCTTTTGCCAAACCGCTAAGTTACGGGGATGTAAACACACCACCATCGGTTGTCAAGCGATGCTGGGGACACACACACACGCATACATACATACAGACACATATATACGACGGGCTTCTTTCAGTTTCTGTCTACCAAATCCACTCACAAGGCTTTGGTCGGCCCGAGGCTATAGTAGAAGACACTTGCCCAAGGTGCCACGCAGTGGGAATGAACCTGGAACCATGTGGTTGGTAAGCAAGCTAGTTACCACACAGCCACTCCTGCGCCTATTTTGTCAACGATTTTTCAAAAGAGACTGGACCTACTCAGTCTCTCTCAGAAATCAAAACCATTAGACTTCCTCACACCCCAGTAAGCTTGTTTGAAGCAATTACTGCGGAAACAAGCTGTTATACAGAAAGTAAACAAACTGAAAAAAAGAAAACAAAAGATAGCTTGTGGTTTCCCACAAGCGTAGAAGAAATACAAGCATTTTTTGCCATAAATATTATCATGAGTATAAGAAAATTACCCAGAATTACAAATTACTGGAGTAATCATGAACCTTTCGGAGACCAGTATGTTTACAATATTATGACAAGGACAATTTATACAATTGAAAGAATATTTTCATGAGAGACATTAGCAGTACCCCAGTATATGGAGAGCCAAACTTTGATCCCTTATTTAAAGTAAGATCCTTCATTGACTGCATTCAAAACACATATAAAACACTTTACAACCCTGATAGATACCTATCCATTGATGAAGGCATGGTGGGGTATAATGGTAGGGTACGTTTAAGTTGGGAAAATTTGTGAAGCAAATACAGAGTGTGGGTTTAGTTTTTATACTGGGAAAAGGGACAACAATGTAAGTCAACATGGCACAGGGTACAATGTGGTCTGGAATTTATCACTTCCATACCATAACCAGGGCCATATATTACTTTTTTAACCGATTCTGCTAGCAACCACATAGAGATAAGAGGCAGATAAATTTTCTATCTGCCTATGCACAACCACTTTGTCATCATTGTTTAATGTCTGCTTTCCATGCAGGCATAGGTTGGATGGCCTGGCAAGCTAGTGGGCTGCACCAGACTCCAATCTGATCTGTCAATGTTTCCACAGCTGGATGCCCTTACTAATGCCAACCACTCAGAGTGTAGTGGGTGCTTTTTATGTGCCACCAGCACATGTGTAGTCAGTGGGTACTGGCATCGAACATGTTCAGATGGTGCTTTTTACATGCTACCAGCACAGGAGCCAGTCAGGGAGCACTGGCATTGACCACGTTCAGATGGTGCTTTTTACATGCCACTGGCCACAGTTACGATTTCGATTTCACTTGACTCAACAAGTCTTCTCAAGCATATCATATCATCCAACGCTTCAAGGGTACTTTTAAATGGGCCAATCATGCAACACTGGTATCAGCCATGGCTGTAATCTCACTTTAGTTGCCGGGTCTTCTCAATCACAGCATATCTCCAAAGGTCTTGGTCTCTTGTCATTGCCTCTGTGAGGTCCAACATTCAAAGTCCTGCTTCACCACCTCATCCCAGGTCTTCCTGGGTTTACCTCTTCCAGAGGTTCCTTCCACTGTTAGGGTGTGGCACTTCCTCACACAGCTGTCCTCATTCATATGTAACACATGACCATACCAGTGCAGCTGTCTCTCTTGCCCACATTTGATACTTCTTATGTCCAACTTTTCTCTCAGGATGCTTACACTCTGTCGTGTATGTACACTGACATTATACATCCAGTAGATCATACAAGCTCCATCTCCTTTCAAGCCTATGTCCTCAACAGTCATGGCCCATGTTTCACTGCCATGTAGCATGGCAGTTCACACACATGCATCATACAGTCTACCTTTCACCCTGAACAATAGGCTCATAGTTGCCAGCAGAGGTAGGAGCCTCTGAACTTTGCCAGGCTATTCTTATTCTAGCTGCTATGCTCTCAGAGAACCCACCACCACTACAGACTTGGTGGCCTAGGTGGCGGAAGATATCAACTACTTGTAGTTTTTCCCTCTGGCATATGATGGAATCTGTTTTCCGTACATTTTCTGTGTTTATTGTCCCTGTGCATCTGCCACACACAAAAACTATCTTCCTGGTTAACCTTCCATTGATATTGCTGCACCTCTTATGTGTCCATAGCTTAAGCCAGATACATCTTATGAGTTTCTACCCATGCCTTTTCTACAGATCAAGCAGGGCCATCTACCAGAAGGGGTTTGTGATTTGTCTGCCTTCCTATGTACTAGGACTTTGGTTTTTGCTAGGTTGACTTTAAGGCCCTTTGATTCTTGACCTTGCTTCCACACCCTAAACTTCATCTTTAGTTCAGGTAGTGATTCAGCTATTACAGCAAGGTCATCAGCATGAGAGGAGCTCCCAGGCGTATCTTGTCTTGAATTTCTTTGTTATTGCCTGAAGGACTATGATGAATAAGAGGGGGATGAGGACTGATCCTTGGTGGACCCCTACTTCTACATGGAATTCTTCACTATACTTGTTGCCGACCCTAACCTTACTGACAGCATCCCTGTACGGCTCTTACCAACCACTTGTCTATCTCTAGTTTCCACAATGACCACCAGATAATGGATTGGAGGACCCTGTCAAAGCCTTTCTCCAAGTCAACAAAGTACAGAGGTTTATCTTTGGCTAGGTATTTCTCCTGCAGTTGCCTTACCAGAAATATAGCATCTCATCAAGGCTAACTCTCTCCCTAATTAGTTGGGCTATGACCCTCTCTGTAACTTTCATCATCTGATCCAATAATTTGAAACCCTGTCAATTTCTATCTAAAGCATCACTTTTACCTTTGTAGCAGTTGACTACGGTGCTGCCACACCAGTCACTGGGTATGACTCCATGAACTACTTCATTTATGATGTGGGTAACTACACCATAATCCACGCTGCCCAATATTTTAAGCATCCCAGCAGTGATTTCTGATGGGCCAGGTGCTTTCCCCATCTTCATATCCTTAATTGCTTTATCTACCTGGGTACAGTCGATTCGAATAGCTGATCCTTCAATTGGGTCAACCTTTGGCAGATTCTCCTCCTCCCATTCATTCTCCACATTCAGCAGTCTTTCACAATGGCATCTCCAAGTCACTTTCATTGAAGAATCATTAAATGTAAGTGCATCTTCATCCATGCGGACACATTTCTCTCCGATGAAATCACGGTTTTCTCTCGCACACTGTCTTGCAAAAGACTTGGTACTCACGACGCTGAACACTGGCTATATATACCTGTCGCCTAGCTTCCCTTCTGGCTATCTGATACAGTTCTCTGCCATCCCCACACTTCCAGGCCCGTTTCTTTGCTCTAATGGCCCTGTCAACAGTATTTTTCCACCACTACGTTACCCTAGGCCTGGAAGGGACTTTGCACCAGCCACAAATTTTGTCTGCAGTGCTCAAAAGCTGTCTCGCAGGAATTCCCAGTTGCCTTCTATGAAAATGGCACCCCGTTTGTGAACCTCAATTATAACAGGTACATGGGCAGTATATATTGACTGAATCAGATGATGAGTAATTATCTGTTTGGTAGACCAGGTAATAAATGGTGGTGATACCGGGTATGGTATATCTATATATATAAAAATGAGAATGTGTGTGTCTGTCTGTGTGTGTATGAATCCCTAAAACTCGAGAACTACGCAACCAATTTCATTCAAATTTTACAGATGCCTTACTTAGGGTTCCAGTTGTGTTTTAGTCAAAAAATTTTTTTAACTTCTTGCAGAGTTCAAGCCCACGGCAACATAATATCTCCTCCACTATTTAAGTATTACGTGTCAAAAGTGAAACAAAAACACTCATGTCAAATACTTTCACTTTAAAAATGAAACTGTTCCACAAACTGAAACAATCACATTTCGATACTGTAATGACAGATACTTTCAGAGAGAGAGAGAAAGAGAGAGATGTATATGTACACGTTATTCCACTAACTGAAACAATCACATTTCGATACTGTAATGACAGATACTTTCAGAGAGAGAGAAAGAGAGAAAGAGAGATGTATATGTATACATATAGATGTATATGTACACGTATATGTATAGATATATATATAGATATAGATCTATATGCATACATGTATATGTATACATGTGTAGATGTATATATATATAGATGTACATGTAATATGTACACATATATACATATATATACATGCATACAGATATCTATACATACATACACCCATCACACACATACACATGCACACAAACACACACATTAGTCACTTGTTTTCTTATCCAAAACTACGTCAAAAGTACTGAACGGATCTTTATGAAATTTGGAAATTATATTCTATGCATAACGGCCATAACTCCCATGAAAATTCATATATTTTTGATATTGATGAAATTTTAACCCGAACATAACAGATGAGCATTATTTATAATTCAACGGTACAACAGTGTAAGACTACCCTTTCAGATATACTTACATTGTGATTTCTGCAATGTGGTGCATAAATTGTCAAGTAAATGAGATGCATCTTTGCCTCCACTGATTCACTTGCAAAGTGTTGAGTAAAATTATTTCGTTGCAGACCTCCCTTGAGTTTTTTTATTATCACTGCGACACACATAGTCCCCAGTTGGTAACATTGATTTCAAGGCCTTCCCAGATGAGAGACTGGCATTCCACTTAATGTCTATGTTCCATGCTGGCATGGATTGGAGAGTTATTAATGTAGAAATATGGTATCGTAGCTACTAACAGTTGAGGGTTGCGTAGTCTAGACAGCGTTTTTAGATTTCATTATTCTCTTTAACCTGGGCAAAGCCGGGTATTTCTGCTAGTAGTAAATATAAGTACTGTAAATGCATTTATATTATGCTATGCTACAAGGCAGTGAAACAGGCTATAACATCCGAGGACATGTATAGGCTTGAAAGAAATGAAGCCAGTATGTTTTGCTGGATGTGCAATGTCAGTGTGCATATGCAACAGGGTGTAAGCATCTTGAGAGAGAAGTTGGACATAACAAAGTACCTGTGCTGGTGGCACATAAAAAACACCTTTTGAGAGGTGGGCCTCAGAGGCAAGGTTGTATATGAAAAAGCACCTTTCGGTTGTTGAGCCACAGGGAGGCAATGATGAATGACCAAGACCTTTGGCATTATGCTATGCTTGAGAAGATCCATCAAGCCAAGTAAAATCATAGTTGTGGCAGATACTGGTGGCACATAAAATCACCCATTACACTCTTGGAGTGGTTGGCACTAGGAAGGGCATCCAGCTGTAGAAACCATGCCAAATCAGACTGGAGTCTGGTGCAGCCTTCCAGCTTGCCAACCCTGGTCAAACTGTCCAACCCATGCCAGCATGGACATTAAACGAGGAGAATGATTATATACCAAATCAGAAGGGGCTTGAAAGTGGTGCGACCATCTGCAGTTCTGAGCAGAAGTAACAACACAGCTGAGGGTAGGTTATTGTTCTAAAAATAACAGTAGGAAGGAAAACCAAAGCCTGCCAGACAAATATCCCTCTAAATTCAGCATATTACCTGTACTTTTAATTTACCTGTAATTTTAATTTGCCTGTAAGGTGAGTAAACATTTTGATTTAATTTCTATTGTAAATCTTTATTATATATGTTTCTGTGCATTCATGTATGTGTGTGAGTTTATTTCATTTTCTAGTTTTCTTCAAAAACAAATTCCAGAATTTCCTTTTATTTTACGGTACACCTATTCTTATGTGCATTAAATTCAACTGATAATATAGTGATGTGCACAATTCTTCTATATTAAAAGTTTGTTGCATACCCAGTTGAATATTAGCTGATGACTCATTTTCTATGGTGATGTTTAACCCTTTCGTTACTAAGCCGGCCGAAAAATTTTTTGGTTCATAAAACCAAGCCGGCCGAGAGTACCCATTGTTATTTAAATGTATATTTGAACCCAAATCTCGTTAGTACATTCGTTAAAACACGTGATTTCACTTTGCAAACAGCTGAGTTATTGTATCCAACATTGTTTGGCGTGATATTTGAACTCAGTGAATTTTGGAAGATTTTTTTCCACATTTTTTGCGGCGTTAATTTTTTTCAACTTTGAAGATGGAGAGGAGTTTCATGCTATCAAGCAGTGATTCCGAATTTGAAGGTTTTTTCAACCGAAGATATGGAGATATCGAAGAAAAGAAATGAATGAGCTACAAAAGCATGTGGTGAACGAAAATGAATCGGATATTTCTGTATCTGAAACTGAAAGCAGCGAGGATGATTTTACACCAGAATGGAGTAATGATTTTAAAAATATTTTTATTATCAATTTTTCTGAGGAGACAGGGTCTACCCATAGTCTTTCTCAGGAAGCAAAACCTTTAGACTTCTTTTTCTTATTTTTTCCAACATGCTTGTTTGATATGATTACTGTGGAAACAAACCGTTACGCAGAATGTAAACAAGCCGGAAAAAAAGATAGCTTGTGGTTTCCTGCAACCGTAGATGAAATACGGGCATTTTTTGCCATAAATATTATTATGGGTATTAGACAATTACCCAGAATAACAAATTACTGGAGCAATCAGGAACCTTCTGGCGATCAGTATGTTTCCAGTATTATGACGAGAGTACAATTCGTGAAGCTGAATCAATATTTACATGTGAGAGACACTAGCAGTACCCCAGTACGTGGAGAACCAAGCTTTGATCCCTTATTTAAAATAAGACCCCTCATCAACTGCGTTCAAAATGCATATAAAACATTTTACAAGCCTGAGAGATACTTATCCGTCGATGAGAGCATGGTGGGGTATAATGGAAGGGTACGCTTCCGACAGTATATGCCAGGAAAGCCCACAAAATGGGAGATCAAAGTTTGGAAAATTTGTGAGGCAAATACTGGGTACTGCTGTGGATTTAGTTTTTATACAGAGAAAAGAGACAATAATGTTAGTCAGCATGGCCTAAGGTACGATGTGGTCTGGAATTTATCACTTCCATACCATAACCAGGGCCGTATATTATTTTTTGACCGATCTTTTAGTTCAGTCAAACTTGCGGTGAATTTAGAAGCTGTGACAATGTATATGTGTGCTACAATAATGGCTAGTAGAAAAGGACTGCTGTTGGATATAAAAAAGGCAAAATTTAAAACAAGAGATGAAATAATCCAACACCAGAAAGGAAATCTGCTAGCGACCGCATACAGAGATAAGAGGCAGATAAATTTTCTATCTACCGGTGCACAACCATGTGAAGATGAAAATGGCACCCTGTTTGTGAACCTTAATTATAACAGGTACATGGGCAGTGTGGATCAACTGAACCAGGTTATGAGTTATTATCTGGTTGGCAGACCAGGTAATAAATGGTGGCGATACCTTATTTGATATATAGTAAACATGAGCATTGTAAATGCATTCATATTATATACCAAATCAGGAGGAGTTCGCAAGCAGTGTGACCATCTGCAGTTCCGAGCAGTTTTAGCAACGCAGTTGAGGGCAGGTTATTCCTCCAAACAAATAACTGCAGGAAGGAAAAGCAAAGCCTGCTAGAAAGATATCCCTCTGAGTTCAGCTGATCTACATAAATTAGAAAAAAATTGGGGGTTGCAAAAGGTAGTGCCGTGAATGTCTAGATCAACAAAGAAAAACTCCCAGTGGACGGCCAGTTGAAACGTCTTTCCAATGTGCATTCTGCAAGGTTGCAGTATGTAGAGTGGGATGTTTTACAACTTTCCATGATAGAAATATTGCGTAAATATTTTTTGTATATACATATATAATAAGATTGTATAAATATTTCTCAAATTTACTTAGTTTTACTTTTTATTTTAATTTACCTGTAATGTTAATTAACCTGTGATTTTCATTTACCTGTAAGGTGAGTGACAAGTTTTGATTTAATTTCTATTGTAAATCTTTATTATATATGTCCCTGTGTATTTATGTATGTGTGAGTATATTTCATTTAGTTGTATTCAATTTTCTAGTTTTCTTCAAAATGAAATTCCAGTATTTCAGTTTATTTTACCTTTATGGTACACCTGTTCTTCTGTGCATTAAATTCAATTGATAACCTAGTGATGTGCACAAGTCTTCTATATCAAAATTTTGTTGCATACCCAATTAAATATTAGCTGATGACACATTTTCTATGGTAATGTTTAAACAAAATTTAAATATTTTTACATTTTGCTCAGTTTACCTGGATTTATCTGTAATTAGAGTCACTTTGAGACAAAAATTATGCAATAGAATTGATTAAGAAGCCTTTCTTCAATTATGTTCCAAATATCACATTAATATGTTGATAAATAAAAAAGTTACAGGTGTTTAATGAGACTAGTCTAAATTCATGATTATTTTAGAATTTAATTGAAATTCATGAGGGTCAGAAATATAGTAACGAAAGGGTTAAACAAAATTTATATATTTTTATATTTTGCTGAACTTACCTGTATGTACCTGCAATTTGAGTCATTTGAGACATAAGTTACGCAATAGAATTAAGAAGCGTTTCTTCAATTGTGTTCCAAAACTCATGTTAATATGTCAAGTTAGAGTTGTTTAATGTAACCAGTCTAAATTCGTGATTATTTTAGAATTTAATTGAAACTCATCAGGGGTGTTTTTTTAGTTAGAAATATAGTAACAAAAGGGTTAATCATGCACTATCTTGTAGCTTGGAGATTTCAATGATATGAAAAAATTATTTTTAGAAGAAAGGATGAAGAAAGTTACAAAGATGATTTAGTGGGAAAGGCTTGACAAGTACAGATTAGGTGCAAGGCCAAAGATATAAATGATATGCTTTTTGGGACTGATTTTTCACTGAGATGGACAGGTCTCTTCAAGCACAACAAATCACCAATCATCTTTGTCCTCTCCTCTCTGAGGCACAAAAACCTGAATTTGGTCTTCCCTACTTCATCCCATGTCTGCCTAGGCCTCCTTCTTCCACAGATTCCATTCACATTTAATGATTGATACTTCTGCAGCTGTCCTTTAATTATATCACACGACCATACTAGCATAGTCTTCTTTTGCACACTACATCTCATGTCTCTTATGCCTAATTTTTCTCCCAATACATTTGCACTTTGTCATACTGACATTGCAAATCCAGCAAAGCTAGCTAGCTTCATTTCTTTCTAATCTATCAAAATAAGTAATTATGGTATATAAGTACTATATGACATGCTGATTTTACTGTTAGTTAACAGTATGCAAATGAGATATGGGTTCCATTATCCTTATTAGGTTCCCCAACAGTTTTTAGGTATAGAAATTGAATGTAAATTTAATATCCTTTGATACCATTTTATTCCTGAAATTGTTTTCATTATCCCATCATGTTTTTCATGAAAATTTTGTAATATTTTATATTAAAAGTGAAGAAAATAAATGTTAAACTTACTTCTTTCACCATTTTAGTAGCTTCTTTAAGGGCATCATGTGGAACATTAGTAGCACCAATTTGTTGTGTAATACCTCCAGCTTCACCATCTTGAACATTAGTTCTCCTTAACTATTAAAAGAGAAACCAATAGCTACAACAATCAAAATATCAGTAAGTGTTATCGGGAATAACTTATTTTCATTTCCAAACTTAATGTATATTTCAGAAACTTTATCTTGCTCATAAGTTTAAGGTTTTGGCTTGGTTTCAATGGTAGAACACTTCCTGCCACCAACCCCTTTATAGAACATACTGGGTGTATTTTATTGTGGCAACAGCACTGGAAGTTGTCATGTACCCTCAACTCCATGTCATCTTCACTCCTTCATCAACCATTTCACAGAGTGTACTGGGTGCAGGGTTGTCATGTATCTTGTAAAATTAAAGAATCCTCACTACATCCACTCAATACAACAGAGAAGGCAGGTGAATAAAAGTGAGTGATGACCAAAAAGACAAACCAAGATAGATGGGTATCAGGAAAGCAAGACTGGGAGCAGGGAAGTAGCTTGAGAAATACATGATGATGACAGAATGTATCCAACATGCACATCTCATAATCCCTAATATACAGGCTTTGTAGAAAGGCTAAAAGTAGAAGAATAATGGTTGGGGAGTGGGTGATTTGAAACACTGGTAAGTCCAGTACCTCCCTAATTACATGGGTGGGAATGAGGATGACGTCAGACAGGAAAGAGCCATTACCACTCTTACTTTCACTGGCAACATAACACAATGAAAGGAAGATAAAGTGAGGGATGGAGATGTAGGAAGAAAAATAATCCAGATGTGGAAAAGGGTGATGAGCAATACAGAGGTGAGTGGATGACAAAAAGATGGAGAGGCAGCAGCAGATACACTTGTTATACTTCCCAGCCTCCATTATTAAAAGTGCTTAAAGTTAAAAATAGTGACACTGTTTAGATGGTATCAATGTTTACAGTTAGTATAAAAACATGTATTGCTATAGTATGGTTTGATATGGAAAACCATGGGAATAGATATCTGACTTGGCAACAAGAAGGGCATTCAACCATAGCCTCAACAAATCACATCTAACCTATCCCAGCATGGAAAAAGCAAATATTAAAAAAATTTCTAATACTAAGCTAAAAAAAAAAAAAGTTTACAATTATTATTCGTAACTTTTGGTGCATAATATTAATTTATACCAACTAGTTTGGGTGGCTTTTTGTTGCAAACTTTAAAACTATTTTACTTACTATATTTTCTTGAATTTCATATATACAATGAAAAATGAATAATTATCCCAAATGACCAAATTACTTTTTACAGTCTGAAACAGCAGTTTTTATACTCTTTTACTTGTTTCAGTCTTTTGACTGTGGCCATGCTGGAGCACCGCCTTTAGTCGAGCAAATCGACCCCAGGACTTATTCTTTGGAAGCCTAGTACTTATTCTATCGGTCTCTTTTGCCGAACCGCTAAGTTACGGAGATGTAAACACACCAGCATCGGTTGTCAAGCGATGTTGGGGAGACAAACACAGACACACAAACACACACATATATACATATATACAACGGGCTTCTTTCAGTTTCCGTCTACCAAATCCACTCACAAGGCTTTGGTCGGCCCGAGGCTATAGTAGAAGACACTTGCCCAAGATGCCACGCAGTGGGACTGAACCCGGGACCATGTGGTTGGTAAGCAAGCTACTTACCACATAGCCACTCCTACGCCTATGTCGAAAATTTTATAAAATTTTTTTATAAAACTGAAGCAATGGGAAGTGCTTATGAAGAAAAGCCATACACACATGCACACTAAATCTCAGAAAAATGTCTTATCTACATGGACATATCTGCATTACTTCTAATTAATACACATATCAAACCACCACCACCACATTCCTTACAAATGCTGCACTTAACAATCTGACAATTGGCAATCACCCAAGAAAGAGAAAAAGTTTAAAGAAAAATTATAGATAAATGCAGAAACATGGTGAATACATAAAAATGAATACATATGTAGAGTGAATACATAAAAATAAGAAGCATATTTAAAAGTACATTGATGAAAAAAAATTCTAATCAGAGTACCTTATCTAAAATCTTGGTTTTCCCAGTATCAACATGTCCCAGAACACACACAACAGGAGCACGAAGTACATCAACTCTTCGTTTTTTCTCAGCAGCTTCTTTTCGTTTCTAAATATGGAGAAAGAAAAAATGGTAGTAAAGATTTGGAGGAAGCCAGTATTCTTGATCACTGATGATGCTCCATTTAATCAAGGTTTACACTTCTGAATACAGCAATTTCTAGTAATAAATGATCTAGAAGCATTGATCTAGTATCCAAGCTATGATTATTGAAAGCATAATATTCAGAGAATATAATAAAGACTTCTTCTAGTGTAGCTGTTCTAATGTACAACTCTTTGAATGCTTCTATCATAAAAGGAGAGATTGACGTATGGCACTACCACACATTGGATCCAATATTAAGTGGGTTTTTTCCTTCTTTCTATAGTCAATATGAGTGTTTGTTGAATCACATACTTTGCAATCTTTTATAAGTGTTTAGGTTGTTGTACACATGATCACAAGATTATACTCTTGATTCTTGGAACAAGTAATATGTTGCATTCTTGAGCAAAACACTTCATTTCGCATTGATCTGCAATCTCTTTGACATCTGATGTGTGATGTACTGTGCACATGTACAAGTAATATTGATTTGATGGAGTGAGCAAGCTAATATGCAGTACAAACATTAGATCACTATGAATAAATCATCTGTGTAAATTGTTCAGCAAGCCCACACACACACACACACCGTCCTCCACACACACAAATGAAGAATGTTCTGATGATTACTTTACACTTTAACGATTAGGCAATTACAAATGATTGTAACTATTTCTTTTTCAATGATCAGGTTTTCAAATGTCTTTGCTACTGGACTAAGAATTTCTCTCCTGCTTAACAGTATTTTTCAAGCTGGTCATTTTTTTCTTACTAGAGTTCTTTTAGATTACTCAGTAAAATGTAATGCTTATTTATTCACATTATTTGGAATTAATCAAGCTGAAGAGGGGTATCAACATTATTTGTTCCAAACTTTTTTTTACACACAGACTTGAAATTCTGTATGTGCTTAAGCACCAATGATTTACAATCATGTACACTGAACTGACCCCCCCCCCCCCCCAGAAATTCAACATCTATGAACAAATAAAATCAACATATGTAAAAGCAATAATTTTACAGATAAACACTAAATGGAACCTTTTATGTGTCTTACCTGTTTGTTTTGTTATTAAAATTATCCCAGATGCTGACCTCCAACAATAAGTCACTTTTTATAAGCAGATGCATTAATATGAGTTAATTAAAATGCAAAGGTAATCAGTACAAAATTTTTTTCTTTCTCTATGTTTCATTCATTTTCGTTGAAAATAAAGAATAAAACTCTTTCACTAGGTAATATACTTGCAATGTACTCTTACACAATTTATGTAGTACATTTATACAAAAGAATGTATCCAATAATATAGACTCATATGTGACACACAGGTGAATACAGGTGTGTAACATACTGAAAATTAATATTTCCCAATTCCACACATTATTTGTATTCAAATGTAAATAATATTTTTATACTATGCTTCTGTCAAGAAATTGTCCACAGTATCCTTTACACAATGGTACTTAACAAAAAGGACATGCAAAAGAAGTTTCAACACATTTTCCTGCTATTTATCTTTTCAATCTGATAGAAGTTAACACTTTCTCTGTTGCCATCCACCTCAGTTAATTTTGCTTTTCTTCTAGCTGTGGCAGGATTTGAATTCAGAACATAAAGAGCAGGAAAAAATACAACAGGATATTTGGTGTGTCATTCTTACATTTTTACAAATCCACCACCATGGACTGATTATTTTATTTTATTGACTATGAAATGATGAAAGGTAAATTCAACTATGGCAGGATTTGAGTTCAGAGAATTGGAACAAATGACATGAAGCATTGTCTGGAGTTCTAATGGCTCAACCATTTCACCTTCCTGTCCATCATTACTAATTTTATTATTTGTGCTTCCTCACTTGCAGAGATGGTTAGAACTTCTCTCACACTATATTTTACCAATTAACACAGTCTTCAGATAAGTCTCCATCTCCCACAGATTCCATCCACTTTTCTACACAGCTGTCTTTCTTCATATGCATCACATGCCTGTAAGAGTACAGTCTACTCTTTTTTGACATTACATCTGATTCTTCATATATTCACTTTTTCTATCAGTTCACTTGTACTCTATCATTTATGTATCATTATGTATTACAAGCCCAGTGGGACTATAGTTTTGAATTTATGCCTGAAGGTAACAAAAATGTTCATTACCATTGGTTCACTCAACAGTTTAATGCCATATTAGCTGTAAAAAGGTATAATAATATGTATAATAATTGAAAAAGTTTACAGTTCAATGTATTTTTGAAATTAGTCAAACTTCTTAAAGAATTATATACAGCTGTTTCAATAATAGATAAAAGAGATAGGCAGAATAGAGGGAATGAGATGAATACTGTAAAGCCAGTATTCATTTTATCATTCAACTATGTTAGTAGTTGAATAACATTCTTAAGGCCGCAATTTACTCACATGTAGCACTTTCAGAGCTTGTTGCTAATTCAGTGCTTAACCAAATTGAAAACATTTTTGAAGAGGACTGATCCCTAGCTACATTTTGGCATAAAAAAACTGAGATTTGACCCAGTAGAAAAAAAGTTTACATCAAAATTTGTAGCAATGTTATAGGAGAGTAAGTAACGCCACTAATCAAGTTTAGATCTAAATAACTTTTTTATTTTAAAAGCAAAATATATTTATCTTAGCTTCAATGACAGAAAAAAGTATGAAGAATTTCATAGTTTTGTTCCCATGCAACAAAAATTTGTATCAGAAAAGTTGTAAGGTAAAATAGGAAAAAAAATATGAGGCAAAAAATTGGATTTAATTATAATTAACTTTTTTATTCTAAAAACAAACTATATTTTAATTAAGCTTAAATGATGGAGCTCAATTCGAGGAATTTCATGGTATCAATCTCATGCAATTAAGTTTAAAAAAACAAAAAACGTTATAGTGTTTGTTTCTCAAGTTTGAGGGTGATAATATAGTTCTATAAGGGGACTTTAAATACATGTCACTGGCGTCATTGAGGTAAGGAAAAAATTATCAATGACACCACTAATTGACATATTTGACACACTATTAATTAGCATAATAGCACAGCCTGGAAAAAACATGGATTACATGGAAAAATGTGAGCAAGAGAAATAATATTCTTAAGATTATAAATCTGGAAAATTACAGGACAAGTTATTAGACTTGGAAAATTTCAGGACAGATTATTACATCTGGTAAAGTACAGAACAAGAAAACTTTTACTTAAAATATAGCAGCTAAGGATAAAATTATTTGATTTGACTTTACAAAGTAACATAATTAAAAAAGGTACCATCATTTTGTTAAAATATTGACACACTAGAATACTTAAAAAATGAGAGCCAGAAGTACCAATATAAAGTTTTATGCAAAGTAGAATAGTATATATGGTAGGTAAATTCATTATGTAAAAAATAGGCTTTGAGTCAAGACTAAAAATGTGAAGACTTGGCAATAACTTAAGCAATAACTCAAGCAAATTTTGCTGTGAATTTGTTGTTATAGGTAGATTTTACTGTAATATGTATCTAATCTTTGTATTATTCTATTTATTGTACTAACTAATTATGTTCTACTATTATTTTTTATAACCTATTTTCAAAATTAAAAATAATAATTTTAAAAAATGAATTTTTTTGAAATACAAAAAATATTTTGAGTTATGTTTTATTTTCAATAGAAGTAACGAGTAATAACAAATAGAAGTAATAATTTGTAATAAAATTTTTAGTTTTAATAAAAGCTAATATTTTCTAAATCTAAATATTTTATTTGAAATTTTATCCTTAGCTGCAATATTTTAAGTAAAAATTTTCTTGTTCTGTACTTTATCAGATGTAATAAGCTGTCCTGAACTTGTCCTGTAATTTTCCAGGTTTATAATCTTAAGAATATTATTTCCCTTGCTTGCATTTTTCCATGTAATTAGAGAGTGCTTCCATAGTAAAAACATGGAAAGAATGTGAGCCAGCCAGAAATAGTTAACAGAATACAATACTTTTCTTAAATATAATTTAACTTTTACTTACTAAGATTCTTTCCCGAGCTTTTTCAATAGGTGTATAGTCCTCTATGTCACTATCATCTTTAAGACTATCATCATCATCGCCTTTCTCATCAGAAGAGTCATCTTCATCAAATTTTGTTTTAGTATCAGTTTCTATGGAGGCAGAGAATTACAAAAAAGAACATTCAATTAAAAATAAAAAAAAAAATTTTAAATCATCAAAAGACTAGACTTCAAAATATAATTCAATCAATATCAAGGAAAAACTCTGTAAGAATGCAAGTCATGCATCTGTCTCCTGGTTATGCACACTTTGAATAGCTGATAAAATATATTAATTCTTCATTCAAGCTCTGAAAAATATTTCAATCATATCAATACAGAAACTAAAATGTTGCTATTATTGTTTAATCCCAAATCAATCCTAATTAAGCAAACTGTGATCAAAAGCACTCTAGTCATGACCATTTCATTTTTTTAAGTCATTGAGTATACTGGAAAGCATTATCATATGCACTACCATTATGCCACAGTGTCTTACATGTTATATAGGAAAAGCAGAGAGTTAGTGTCAAACACAAAACATGCCAGACAAAGTGGCTTTGGTGCTTAGCTCATTCTACAGGTCTGAGCTAATTTAACCTTTCATCTGCTTGGGGTTAATAAAATGCTTGCTGAAGTTAACATGTACAAATAAAAGAATTAGAGAAATTAATTATTTTAAAATCCTTAAAATGTAAAGATACTATGCAATATTGAAAATGTAGCAGTACCAATTAAAGAAAAATATATTAATGAAGAATGGGTACCCTTCCTAATGCCAACCACTCCACAGAGTGTACTGGGTATCTAATGTGTCACTGGTACAGGTGCCTCTCATGTGTCAGCAGTGTTTTTCAAGTGTCACTGGCACTAGCATTCACTATGATTCTGCTTAGCTTGATGTGTCTTCCCAAGCACAGCAAATTGCCAAAAATCTCAGTCACTTGTCATTGCCACTGTGAAACTTAATATCTGAAGATCATATTTCACCACCTCATCTCATGTCTTCCTGGGTCTACTTCTCCTACAGGTTCCCTCACAGTTAGAGATCAGCACTTCTTTATGCAGATGTCCTCATCCAAACAGTATTCAAGTATAAAGGGTGAGCTGTTAAATGTTGAAGTTAGGCAATCCCTACTATATTATTGCAGTTGCTTTGCTATCAGACTATTAGGTTTAGAATGTTTTTTGGAGTAAGATATTTTTAGTAATATTTATAAATAAAAAATATGATGATGTAGACTAACTGTGATGAATCAGACTAAGCTTGTCACACTATCACTGCACCATATTTATTTTGTAAGTATCCATACCAAATGAGAAAGTTGCAAACAATGCAGATCATAGTACATTTTTTTCCCTCGGTTGATAGCCAACTTCACCAGTGCTGGTGCCACAAAATATTTTTGTAATTAAATGTTAACATTTGGTAAGGGGATTACTAACAGAGTTGAGTCTTGCTCAATTTCTAAATTTTGACATGGTTTTTATGGCAGGATGTCTTCCTTAACACCAAACACTTTACAGAGAGTACTGAATGCATTCCTTTTCTGGCACCAGCACTTGTCTAAGCAAGTCCTCACAGCTCTGTGTTATCTCTCTTGATTAGGTAATCACTATCAAGTATACTTGGTGCTTGTTTTTTTTTTTGTGGCACCAGCACTCATGAAGTTTCCTTGTAACTTGAAAGACGAGAGCCCCAATAACTAAAAGAAGGAGTGGTGACTTTGTACAAGGTGTGGAGGAACAGATCTGTTGTGAAAGGGTAGTAATGGAGAGAGTAATGGTAAGGGGCAGTGAAAAGGGGAAGGAAGAGAATAGTATCAGAGGTTAATAAAAATGAGATAGCAGTAAGGATGACAGAGAAGGTTGAGTGGGAGGTCTAGGGTTATTTCATGTTATAAGATGGGTGGATGTTGCATGAATGAGAGATGCAGATGAAGAGTGCCTGGAAAAGTTGCCAACAATTTGCAGATTATGCTTCATACAATTCTTGCTTTATACAAAACAAGAAGAAAAAAAAGGTTGCAAAAAAAAAAAAAAAAATTGTTAGTTTGCTGGGACTTTGAACTTTCATAACCTTTTCCAGACTGGTTTATATCTCCACGTCCTTCTAGCTCTAATTCTGAAGTCACTCACTAGTAATCTATGTTGGGTTGTACATTCTTCACCCACTCTTGCAAGCATCTGTCTATCTTGTTGCCTGGTGAGGATGTAATAAATCTAGTTTATGTGTCCACCACATTGATATGTGATCAGGTGAGCGGCTGGTTTCCTGAAGTTAGTGTTGCAGATCATAAGATCATTTGCATCACAGAACTCCAGCAGCCTTGTTCCCTCTAAATCAACAAAATTGTGCCATTCATGTGTTTCATTGATTAACCATCTCTATCATAAATATGTACCTTGGATATGTAGGTATATGTATGGACCTTGTCCACTTGCATCTTCAACTTTTATATTTCCCCCCATTTACAATGGAGTATCATAGCCAAGTATTAGAACTAGCAGGAGGGTTTCTATATAGTCATTTGACCTGATAGAAAAATCTCCTTTAAAGCACATCCTATTAGCTTAGAACAGGACATCATAGATAATGTGGACCAGGGTTCCTTGCACAGAAGAAAAGAATAGAATGGCTGCTGCTGAAATGTCTGATCATACATTTTAATTGAGGGTTCATATTTTAAAACATCCATAAGAATTTTTTTAAGAATGAAAAAAAAAAAAAAAAAAAAAAAGGCAAAGTTTTAGACCTCCTCCTTAAAATCCATTGTAGAAAACACAGAAATCTTAAGATACTTTGAAGGAAAAAATCTGTGGATGGAAAAGGCTCTTCATCGTCCAGTTCTTGCCTGTGCAAATTCTTTTCTTAAGTTTATCTTCTCGATTCTCTCTGTAAGTGTTGTGGTTTTGGTGCTTAATCATGTTTTCTCTATGAATTTAACTTTTGTGTGGCTTGCTTTACATAACAAACAGATATTCCCTGTAACAAAACAAAAAACAGATTTCCTCCCAAATTCATAATTCAGTGAGATATATATTTATATATATATATATATAGGAGAAAAGTAGTTAATTATTTTAACATATCAACTATTCTACTCTAGTAAGCATGGAAAACTCAAACCTATTGATAGTAAGCCATGTTCAATTCAAGGATGCAAAAATGATGGCCTTCTATATCAAACATGGAGTTTAACTGAACAACATGCCAGATGTATAAAGTCATTTGAAAAGCAAGATACCATAATCTGAGCATTCTCAAATTACCTGATTCTTCTTCATCACTACTTATATCCCAGCTTTCTTTCACTTCTTCCTTCATTTCTACAGGTTTCATTTCTGTTACAATACTCTTTTCATCAGTTTTTGTCTCATCAGAAACAATGCTATCCTCTCTTTTTGAATCAGCTGTTGAGTAAAGTGTAAGTATATTGTGAACAAAGAGAATTAAGAGATGCATTAATGTAAATAAAACAAGAAAAACATATTTCTCAAAACAAATTCAATTAATTGTAAATTCTCCTCTCTCTGATTGTAAGTTGTGAGAGCATATCTGCAGTCACTTGCAAAAATGACCAAAATTCCTTCAAACCAATTCCTATTTGGTAATAGGAAATGAATATCATGGATGTCCAATTTGTAACAGTATACTCCAGAAAATGATAGATGGAATCTTACTTGAATAAAAGAAAATTTAATGCTGAAGAAGTCAAACATAATATTCAATATTCAGAGGGCTGGATCTATGGTGTTCACTGACTAAGGAGACAATACAACCAAAGTTCTACTCAAAGGTTTATGCTTGTACATTTATGGAAATAATTTATATTATATGTCATTTATTTATATAATCTAAATTTCCCAACTCTATAAACTGAAGCTGTATGATCAACCAATTCTTCTGTCCCTTCTTCCAATTATATTCAGTAAGAAGAGAAGCAAGTTTCCAGGTTATTCCTGAATTTCTACACATGGAAAAGTACTATTAGGTCACTATTTTAATAATTAAGCATGCAATATGCAATAATAATGATTTGAAGCTGGTTGATATGTCAATTATGCTTATCCCAGCATATCACAAAAGAACAAAAAAAATTTAGTGTTATTTTGTTATTTAAGTGATCTGTTGTAGCAGCTGATGCTTCCCTAACTAATTTAATTTTTTCTGGTGCTAGTATTAGTGAAAATGAGAATTTCTATGCTGTAAATACCTTGAATTTCCATGATTCATACCAAGACCCACACACTTTTAAATGTATGTACTAAATGTGCCAGAAGATGGTGTAATATGAATGAAGAAGAAACAAAAAATTTATTTTGGACATCATAGTCATGTAATCTAAAAAGATATGTTCTATATTGGTCCACATTGTATCAAGAAGCCAACTTTAAGAAAACATTTTCATGAGAACACTTTGAAAATCTAAGATCTTCACCTTAGCAGTACTTCAGTGAAAATCCAGGACCTGATACATCTTTTAAATGTGCAGCTTTTTGTAGAGATATTGCACAACAATTTTAAGGTATATGGAATACACATATGCAAATCTGGCTTTGTGAATGATTTCTAAGTTTATATAGTGGAGTGGGAAGTAAAATAACTAGGTTTCCAAAATAAATCGCAGGGGTGGTCATAAAAATATGATGGAATCAATATTTTATTATGGTTACCAGGCTTATTGGAATATGTTCTATGAAAAAAAGGAATATAGAATTTGATACATCACTAGCAAAGAAAGGTACTGATAAAAGCAATACTACAAAAGTTACAATTTAAAAAGAGGAGAAAAATGTAATGCTCTTAAATAAAAAAGCCACCTTATCACTAGAAAATAAAAGGATGGCAGTCTGAAAAATTATTTGAAAGCAATTTTAGCAAATAGCTAAGAAAAGAGAAAGCATCCCAAATGGTGCAGCAATGAAATAGTTGCTTTATTTGATGCATAATCATCATCATTTTAATGTTCAATTTTCCATATTTGCATGGGCCAGACAAAGTTTATTTAAGCAGATTTTTTACAGCTGAATGCCTTCCTATCACCAACTTTTACCTGTTTCCAAATAAGCTAACATTTCCCCATGGCCAAATATTTCACAGACAACTGGAAATGAAAGACATTGCATGTATGATAGCAACACTCACAACAATCATGTGATATCAAGGCAAGGAGACACAAACATATACATAATTGCTTCTTTCAGTTTCTGTCTATCAATGTGGTTTTGGTCAGCCTGGGACTAAGAATAGAGTGTAAATGCAAACTTGCCCACTAGTCAATCTTGGAAATTGTACACATTTTGCAGAGGATTATCTTTATAATATCTAATATAGTTTTTATTGCTGAAAACAGTGTATAAATGAAGCAGTGTTTAGGTACTGTATATTTATATGTGTGTTAAAAATCTGTTTTAGACACAAATGGGTAAACACCTTATTCTGCTATTAGAGCATGGTGGTGGGTGTTTTACAGGGAAATAAACTACAGACCCTAAAAAGTATATTAAAAAAAGCATTTTACTGATAATTAGCCCATCAAAGGTTACAAAAATAATCAAATGAATATATAGCAAAACTGATATCACTTCTCCTAAACTTATGAAAGGGAAGTTTCTTTCTCAAAGAATTCAATAGCAAATTCCTTTCTATAGAATTAAAGATTATCAAAAATATAATACATACCATCATTTTGTGTTCTTTTTTTCTTCTTATCAGTATAAACAATCCTTTTCTTAGGAGCACTTTCATCTTTAACAGGCAACTCTAAACCTAAAACAAAACAGTTATAACATGATTCCAAACAATTTATAATACAAATTAACAACAAATATGTATAACAGTTGATATAAGAGCAATGTATGAAAAACTAAAAGCAGAACATTCCTTATGAGAATATATGTTGGTAAAAAAAATGAAAAATAGATTTCTGGGGTTTTTGTGTATGAGGTCATATTATTATAGAAATAATGCCAAATGGCAGCTAGTTAAACTGGCTATTTAGCTGAATTAAACTTCTAAATGTAAAGGAACATAGACAAGAACAGTATTTGAATAAACACTGTATGACATGACAATGTCATTGCCAGTTAATAACAGCAAACTTCCACTTGGCTCAATAATAACATAGGCTTAGTTACAATGCTTTTCTGCTGTAGAGAGAAAGAAAGATCTTCATATACTAACAATAAAAAAACAAAGTTGATTTTACCTATATATATATTTGTGTGTGTGTGTGTGACATGACTACACTGTGAGAAAATGCATGCAAAAAACAACAAAAAATAGCAATTGATACTAAAAAAATTGCTAGATTGTGCACAATACACAAGACAAGCCTGTTCAATTACTGCACTATCCAAGTGTGAAAAAACTTGAAGTAGCTCACGTATAACTCCTGTATTTATCAAATGATAGTCTTCTCTCACTGGATTAGCCCATTCATTACTATATTTTGAACCAAGACACACCCCTTATGTATTTCAATTAAATTCTAAAATAATTGTGAATTAAGACTGGTTTAATAAAACAACTAACTTTTTTTTATTTATCAATGTATTAATGTGACTTTTGGAACACAATTTAATAGGTTCTTAACCAAATCTGTTTCATAAGTTTTGTCTCAAAGCTAATCTAATTAAAGATAAATACAGGTAAATTCAACAAATCATTAAACTATTTAAATTTTGTTTAAACATCAGCACAGGAAATGAGTTATTAGCTAATATTCAATGAGTATAAAACAAAATTTTAGTAGAGAAGAATTATGCTAATTACTGGATTATTTATTAGTTGAACTTGCACATAAGACAGGTGTACCATAAGGGTAAAACAGAATGAAATACATGCCATCAACTAAATGAAATAAACTCACATGTATACATAAATGCACAGAAATATATGATTCATAATCCAAATTAATAAAATTTTGTTACACATCTTACAAGTAAATTAAACATAAATAAACAATAAAAATTAGGTCAATTCAAAAAAAAAAAAAAATTCTAAATCAAATATACACACATTTACACTTATATACATATATAAAATTGCAACTAAACACATATATTATCATTTATTACATTACATTCAATTTGCCATACATTATTCGTTTCATTATCCATCATCTTTTCCTTCACAAAGAGTTGTCAGACTTACTTATGACAAAAAGCGAGTCAGCATGGCCAACATATCCTGTTCCACACCTAATGCGCTAAAAGTTGACCTAAAAACACTCCAGTTGAGGTACTGACTCACTTCATTGACCTTCATAGCATCACTGCCCATTGGACAGCCATGCAACAAGCCACTCCCATGAAAGTCTTGCCCAAGAAGGTCTGCTGTCCCATCATCTCTACAGCTGGCACTAGCGAGAAGTGGGCTTACTTTGAGCAGAGATGGTCAGACTACAAACAGGCCACTCGTCTAATGGGTAACGGCGTCATCTTCCAGCTTCTTGACTACTGTGATGAGACCCTCAGAAAAGATCTCACATGGATGTTCAGCATGCTTGCCTCCAGTGATGAGTGAACAGTCCTCAGTCAAATTAAGTAAATTAAGTCCCTGGCTGTCTGCCAAGAAAATGTCATGGTTGCTTGTGTGTAGCTATAACAGATGTGCTAGAACCGGGATGAACCTGCCAGGGCCTTCGCTGTGAATCTTCGAGGGCAGGCAGGTGTTTGCAACTTCAAGGTGGGCTAAGGCCTGCCCTGCCACGATTGATTGCAGTGATGTCAGTTCATGATGCTCTTGTACATGGGTTGGAGGATAAGGAGATCCGCCATGACATCCTGGGTGACTCCAAGCAAGACCTGACCCTGGAAGAAGCACTGAGGTATGTCAAAGCAAAGGAAAGCAGAAAACGCTTAGCCAGCCGACTCATGGCCATAGCACCACCTCAACCACTGTGGCCTCCAGCTCATATAGGCGCTAGGAGTGGCACCACCTGGTCAATACCCTTTGATACACCTGCCCCTATCCCCTGCAGTCACTGTGGAAAACACGGCCATGGATATCATGTACAGGAATGCATGAGGAAATGCCCCACCTACAATCACAAGTGCTACATGTGGCATCCTGCACCACTATGAGAGTGTCTACTGCCGACACATACCATCCCCAGTGAGAGGCTCAAACCAATGCAGCTGACACGGAAGACCACACATCTGCAATATTCAACAGCCTATGCCTTGTGGCTGACCCCCCTGATGAATCCTCTACCCAAGCAAGAATTCTTGACCACCATGTGTATAATGAACCCTACCTACTCATTTCAAAGCCTGGATGCCAACCACTTCCGGTATTGTGGGCACCACTACTTTGTGGCTGTGGACAGATACAGTAACTGGCCCATCATGGAGAAAGCATCAAATGGAGCAGCAGGACTTATTGCCACCCTATGCTGCATCTTCATGACATATGACATCAGTGATGAGCTGACATCGGATGGAGGACCAGAGTTTACCTCCCGCCAAATGGTCACCTTTCTCCATAATTGGGGAGTGCACTATAGAATCACCTCTGTTGCATTTCCCCATGGCAATTGCCGGCACCGAGGTCGGTGTCAAGACAAAAACGCACCTCATTACAGACAACACTGACGCTAATGGATCCCTCAACACTGACAGTTTCCAGTGCACAATGCTACAGTACAGAAATACACCTGACTGGAACACACATGTCCCCAGCCATGTGCCTCTTTGATCACCCAATACAAGACTTTATTCTCACCTATCCCGGCAAGTACCAGCCACACTCCACTTGGTGTGAGACTATGACTTCTCAAGAAGAAGCCCTGCGTAACCACCACATGCATGCTGCCAAATGGTTGTCAGAACACACATGCTTACTTCCACCAGTGACTGTCAGAGACTGTGTCTCAATCCAGAACCAAGTTGGACCCAATCCAACCAAATGGGACAAAATTGGTGTCATCATAGAGGTACGCCAGTTTGATTAATATGTGGTGAGAGTGGATGGCTCAGGCCAAGTCACACTGAGCAACAGAAAATTCCTCTGAAAGTATCTACTGGTTGTATCCTGCACACCACTACTCATGGCCCCTGGACCATCTGTGTCCCTGACGCCGACACCAACGATGAGACTACCTTCTCAACCCAGTTTAACAGCTCCTCATGCAGCTACACCACGGACACCTCAGGCTTACCCAATGTGCCCACTTCCCAACACCAAAACCACCACAACTGGAAACCCATCTACATCACCTAACCCTAGAGTCATGCCAATTTCCCCCACCTTCACCACTTCAGGACATGCCACCAATGGTTGTACCCCAAGAGACTTTCAAGCCTTACAACTACACAACGCCCCTGGCCTCCGAGAGCAATCTGTACCTGATGTAGCTGATCCCCCATCCTGCAATCACCCTGTTCGTCGCTACACTAGACTGGCAAAAACTGACATAAAAGCCTGATGCACAACTGACACATTGCTCCTTGATCGTCACACCATCAACATTGATTGTTTCTCACACTAATTATTTCATTTTCTTTAACCATTTACTACATATTATTAGTTTTCCTTGCTTCCCTCCGAAGACTTGGGGAGGGCATAGAGGATTACAACTAAACATACATATATTATCATTTATTACATTCAATTTGTCATATATATAAGTGTATACACACACACACACACACATATGTATGCACACATACGTATACACACACTTACATATATGTATGCACACATACGTATACACACACACACTTTTCTTTTTAATTGCTCTCAAAATTGTTTTAGAATAGTTTCACTTTCAGAAAAAGTGATTCATAATCACATGTGGTTTTTATGTTTGTTGTTTTATTTTCTTGAATTTTCCTGTCTTCTTTTGAAAATGCTTTGAATTCAAACTTGTTGCTTGACAAAATGAAACTGGTATCCATTTTTTATCCATGGATGCCCTTGTTCTTATTACTATATCACTACCAGACTAGAGAAGACATTTCAGGTATGGAAGCAAGGTCTTGAATTAAAGGGCCTTGGAGTTAATTGAGAAAAGACCAAAGTATTGTTAAATAGGAAAACAGACAAATCATAGATTCCCTTCAGAGAGATGGCCCTGCTCAATATGTAGAAAAGATGTTGGGAGAAACTCCATAAGGTGTAGCCAGTACAAGTTATGGACACATAAGAGGTGCAGCAGTATCACCAGAAAACTAACAAGGAAAGTAGTCTTTACATATGGCAGATGTGCAAGTACATTAAACACCAGGAATGTGCAAAAAAAAATAGATTCCCTCATATGCCAGGGGAGATCCCTAGAAGTAGTAGATAGTTTCCATTACTTAGGTGATCAAATTAGTAGTGGTGGAGATGGTTGTTCCAAAAGCATAGCTGCTAGAATAAGAATAGGTTGAGCAAAGTTCAGAGAGCTACTTCCTCTGTTAGTAACGAAGGGCTTTTCTCTCAGAGTGAAAGGCAGATTGTACGATGCCTGTATATGAACAGCTATACTACATGGCAGTGAGACATGGGCTGTGACTTCTGAAGATATGCAAAGACTTGAAAGAAATGAAGCCAGTATTCTTCACTGGATGGGTAATATCAGTGTGCATATATAATAGAGTGTGATTTGAGAGAAAGACTGGGTATACGTAGCATCAGATATAGTATGCAAGCAAGAAGACTGCGCTGATATAACCATGAAATGTGTATGAATGAAGACAGTTGCACCAAGAGGTGCCAATCTCTAATTGTAGAGGGAATGGGGAAGGGGTAGACCCAAGAAGATGTGAGAT
This sequence comes from Octopus bimaculoides, assembly GCF_046866305.1. Lineage (NCBI taxonomy): Eukaryota > Metazoa > Mollusca > Cephalopoda > Octopoda > Octopodidae > Octopus > Octopus bimaculoides. The sequence goes on along the minus strand of NC_142936.1, from coordinate 32,881,928 downwards.
GAAGTGGTTAGAAAGGCTCTACAGATGTTGGGAGTCACAGAGAGGATGACAGGGGAGTGAGACTCCTGGCCGGTTTGCTATGCTTGAAAAGACACGTCAAGCTAAGTATGGTTGCACTTGCATACTGGCTTGTCCCCTGCAACCATCTCCAGCAGAGCATCCCTAATCTTGCGGGCTCGTAAATGCTGGTGCCATGTAAAAATCACCCAGTACACTGCTGATGTTAAATGATGATGCACGAAACATTTTTTAAAAATCAAAATGGAAAGAAAAAAATCTCCAAAAATTCACAGCACTCAGATAACATGAACAATGATGGCAGCCAGTGAAATTCAATTGTTTTACAAAGTGAGACATGTTTTCACTGGGCCTCACCGAGGCGAGGACTACTGACCAAGACCTTTGGAAATGTGCTGTGCGTGAGAAGACCCGGCAAGCCAAGTAAGATCGTTGCCAGTGCCCTCTTGTGCGGGTGGCACATAAGATGCACCATTTTGAGCGTGGCCGTTGCCAGTACCGCCTGACTGGCTTCCGTAGGATTTTCGAGCGAGATCGTTGCCAGTACCGCCTGACTGGCTTCCGTAGGATTTTCGAGCGAGATCGTTGCCAGTGCCCCTGGACTGGCTTGTGCGGGTGGCACATAAAAGACACCATTTCGAGCGTGGCCGTTGCCAGTATCGCCTGACTGGCCTTCGTGCAGGTGACACGTAAAAGCACCTACTACACTCTCTGAGTGGTTGGCGTTAGGAAGGGCATCCAGCTGTAGAAACTCTGCCAAATTTAGATTGGAGCCTGGTGTTGCCATCCGGTTTCACCAGTCCTCAGTCAAGTCGTCCAACCCATGCAAGCATGGAAAGCGGACGTTAAACGATGATGATGATGTACTAACGACATTTGTGTTGAAATTCTCATTAAAAATATCAATAGGTCATTTCAGTTTTGGGCAGTATTGTAATATTGACCAAAATTTTTTCAGCCAGTTTTGGGCAATTTGGTAATGAAAGGGTTTAGTACCAACCAATGAACAGTAGGCAGAGTGCAGTGTGAGTGTGCGTAGAAAGACATAACAAAGAATGTAGAATTATACATCTTAAATTAAAATTTTCCAACATATAACATTCCAAAGTGTTTGTTATAGAAGTGTCTTAGGGCCCTTAGACACGATGGTTCTGTGCAACTAATCGATTATACTAAATCAATTATAGTACAATGCTGATCCAAAAATAAATGCTAGTATATAACTTTTTCAAAATATTAACATGTATTTGAATCTTATATTTTGGAAAATTTTAATTAAAGATGTAATGGTTTGCTAATGTTTTTACTAATAAGTAACCATTGAATTAAGAAAGAATAAAGTGATATATCTAATTTGAAATCTATTCAAATTACCTTGGCTTCTCATAGCGTCCAGCATTTGTTGTGCACGCATGCGTTCATGCTTCTGCTTTTCTGTTAGCAACTTTCCTTCAGCCTTCAACTGTTCTTTCTTTTCTTTCTCTTTTTGTTTTTTCCTTCTTTTTCTTTCTTCTTCTTTCAATTTCTAGAAATAACAAAATAGTTTACATAGGCTATGGCAGGCATACAATTTGTATTTGAAGCATGTATATAATTATACAATGTAAAAAGCAAAACAACCAAATTAAATTAGTGAGTAAAACAAGATACACGACATTGTAAACAAACTGAACTCTTTTATTGTCATCCTGTCTGAGATCACTCATACCCATCATTATTTATATTACAGTTACATGAAAACACTCTAAATGAGTTGCACAGATAGTTATTAGAAAAAGGCTTGACATGGCCTTATCAGGAAGCTGAAGCTCAAAAAAAAACATGCAAATATATCCAATTACTGGCTTAACTAAATAGGAAGTATAAAAATAAGTATTAAATGAAAGTGCGTTGGAAATTGGAATTGGGTGCTATGATGACAAAGATGAATCATTGAAAAACTGCCAGTGTTACAGTATGATAGTTACATAATAGACTTAAAAAATATATAGGAAAAGGTTTCTTTGCCTGGTCTAAGAGAACTGAGACCAACAACACATACCCAATTTTCAAAAGTAATCATCATCATTTAACATCCATTTTCCATGATGACATGGGTTGGACAGTTTGACAGGGGCTGGTAAAGCAAGGGACCGCACCAGGCTCCATTGTCTGTTTTGGCATAGATTCTATAGCTGGGTCCCTTCCTAATGCTAACTACGTTATAGAATGTACTGGTTACTTTTTATGTGGCACCAGCATTGGTATCAATTCTGTTGTGGTGGACAGGTCTTCTTCAGTACAGAAAGATGACAGCTATCTCAGGTCTTTGTTATCTCCTCTGTAAGGCTCAGTGTCTTGAGATTGGCCTTCAGTACTTTATTCCATTTCCTAGGTCTCCCTCTTCCATGAGTTCCATCCACTTTAAATCAACAGCAATTCTGTACGCAACTAATTCCATATCCATCACATGACGAAACCAACATAGTCTTCTCTCTTGCTAACTGCATCTTAATTCTACTTATGCTGACTTTTCTCTCAATGCACTCTGTTGTACATCCAGCAGAACATATTAGCTTCATTCCTCTTTAGTCTTCATATGACCTCTGCACATCTTTATTATTCATATACATGCATCATACACTCTTCCTTTCACTCTGAGAGACCTTTGGTTGCCAATGGAGGCTGCCATTTGGTTGCCATTCTCTGAATATTCTCCATCCTATTCTTAGACTTTCCATGCATCCTCCTCCACTGCTCCCTAGGTAGCAGGAATTATCCACTACCTCTGAGCCATCTGACAAAATCAATTTCCTGGACATCTGTAGTTTTATGGCTCCAGTGCATTTTCCACATACAAACAGTACCTTTTCTGATAACCATCCTATTATTCCACTGCACCTCTAGTGTGGCCTTAGCTTGCACTGGGTACACCAAATGGAATTCTCGCCTACACCAACATTTCCTGTCTGTTTTCTTGCTTACTAGAACTCCAGTCTTTGCTAAGTTAACTTTAAGGCCCTTCACAGAAAAATGCTTTTAACTGAGGGAAAAAATGAAACAATGAAAATGTGCTATATTTTAAAATAAGTTTTATTACACATTTATAAAAAGAATATGTTAAAAATGTAAAATAATTGTTTACATACTTGTTCTTCTTTCTTTCTTTGTATTTCTGCAAGCATTCTTTCTTTTTCCTCTTCTTCTCTTCGTAACCTTTCTTCTTCTTCTTTCATTTTTTCCAAAGCTTCTTTTATTTTTGCAATCTGGTAGAAAAAAAAAAAGTTCAAAATCTTGTTTCAAACCCGATGAGGTATTCCCAATGTTTTTTTTTTTATTTGATTTACATCAATAACTGTAAAAGAATTTTCAAGGGGAAATAGTACTGGATAAGAATTTCAGATAGTATTTACTGTCATAACTTCACAAAAGACAGTAAGTTTTATAACAAATAAAAATTTTTTTTTTAAATCTTAGAAAATACTAGAAAATTTAAGACTTAATGGCACTTCAAGAATACTGGTAAAGCACTTTGAAATAAATCATTAACCCTGACTAAAACATGTAGAATTTATTAATAATATTCTTAATGAATTTTAAAACTATGGTTCCTTTAATTTACATGCTCTAAAGTATTTTCTATTCCTTTTCTAACTAGATACCTTTAATGTATCTTGATTTCAACAATAATTTCCCTTTTTATAGTTGTGACTTGGCTTTAACTCACATGAACTTAAGTCTCCTAAATTTGTACCTCATTTTCAATCTATATTCCTCTGTTTAAACCACACTCTCTTTTTTTCCTTTTTCTCTTTGTTTTTGACTTTTCTATCTCAATGCTTTTGCTTCTGATAGACATGAAAATTTGCAACCAACAAGCAGAAACCAGAATAGGAGAGAACTGCTCCAGCCATAACAATGGCAGCCTATATAAGAAGCTCACCCAAAACTGCAAACAACATAAACAGGGGGCAAGATCATACTGTGATAAAGCTCCATGACCCATATATATATCTCTCTCTCCATAATTTAGTTTACAGCATATTCTTCAAGTAGCGTCCACACATACATATAATCTATTTTCTCCAAGAATTAAACATATCTTTCTCAGTGTTCCTTAATTGTCTTCTTCAATCACAATTAGTTACATGACTATTTTTCAATCTGCTTGAAGACAACTAAATCATTTCAGTGCTATCATAATCTTTGATGACTTCAATGAATACAGCTCTTCCTAGTTTTTACATGCCTTTCTGCTAATGCTGCTGGAAAAGAGGACAAACTGTTTACCATTTTGATATGCTTCTACATAAAGTAGTTTTCCTGAAATTTTCAACATCCTTAACTTTTTCTCATCTTTAGAAGTCGAGACCACCATCTTTGCATACAGTGAATCATAATTTGTGTTGGTCTTTGTCTAGGATTAGTTGAGCTGGCTTCAACCAGTGAATCTAATGTCATAAACAAAAGCCAACCACACCCAACACAGCAATGCAACACAAAAACTCAGTCAAGATTCCAATGACAGATATCATACACATGAAGAACATATCAATTCTAAATCTGGCTTGATTGTACTAATTTGTTTCCAAATACATAATCGCAGAGGAGGCTCTGGTGGAACATTTGTCTACTGCACACTACTCAGGTATTTAATTTCCAATCCACTGAAGACAATTATCGTATTTGATGGCCTATAAGATGTACCTGTTTTACCCCAAAATGGCTTAAAAAATCCCCCTGCGTCCAATGCACTCAATGTAGGCTCAGTTACACAAGTGGAGGAATTAAAACATTATTTTAGTGGTAATTTATTTTACAAACGTAAAGCCTCGGCTAGGGTGCATCCTATAGGCCATAAATACAGTAAGTGGATGATTGCAACTATCTTCAAGGGCATCTTCCATCACAGTAAGTCCATAACTCCAAAACCACCAAGTGATGACTCAATAGTATGAATAAAGAACTGCCTATCACACCTGCAAGAAATATATCATTGTCCTCAACTGAACACCTAGAACATTAGTAACAAAAAATTAAAGATTACTTTGTTCATTACACTCTGCCAGCTTCTAAACTGTAGCAAATCCAGCTATTCTCCTTCTAGTTCTGCACTAAATACTATGACCATTTCTTCCTAGAATTGTAATTCTTTTGAACTTTCACACATTTTTCTGACAACACCAGCTTATAGATGATAAAAAATAAAATCAACTATACTGATCTCATAAGCTGGCAAAGTTTGTCTATTACCACATGGGGTGAGCAAAGATAAAAAGATTTTAAAAATTTGAGTAAGCTGCTATATTAAATAATTGCTGTAAGTTTAAAATATAAATTTTCTCATCAAATCCAAGTGAGATGTTAAATACTTTTTGAGTAATTTATCACTTATCTAAAATTCTCTTAGCTCTATAATGCTGCAGATAAACAGTTTTATTGCAGAATCTGGTGCCCTCAGCAGAAGAGTGATAAAAGCAGGAGACATATTGCTAAAACAACTGTGCTAATTGAGACTGTCGGACACACACACCAATTTGATCTGGTAAAAGAATAGCAATTGATGTGTCTAATACTGTAACAGATGTGTTCAACTGGACTTGGAGAATAGTCATAAGACATTTCCAAAGAATTACATCTTTTCTTCTAATGAGGAATTCTGGTTGTCAAGTGATAACTATAAACCCATTTACCTTATATGTACTTTTTAGATTATTTTTCTAAGTTTGTGTTATTTAACTTATTTAAATATTGCTGAGCAGATATTTGCAGAAGACACTTAAAAAAATGTCCCATGTCTAACAACTAGGAGATGTCATTGAAGTGCATGATTTCAACTGTTCCCATGCTAAAATCTTGGTTTTAATATATGGGGAGGGGTGAGATACTGTAGTCAAGTAATTGTATTTCAAAATCTCATTCTCAGCATAAGTATAGTAATGGCAGCAGACAACCATTAAGACAATTATGTCCAATGAGATTAAACACAAAAGAACTGAGGTAACAAACTAGTATCCATCAAATATTTACAAAATCTCATGAACAGTTATTAGAATGGTAGCAGTAATCTTAATGCATGAATTAACATATGAATCAATACTTATTATATAAATAAATTATAGAGAATTTACCTGGCCTTTGGGTTTTTTTGGTTTTTCCACAACTTCTTCTTTTTTAACCTTCTTCTTTTTCTTATTATTTGTTTCAGGTTCTGCACTTCCTCCTCGAGAAGTCTCATCATCATCTTCAGGCTTTGTATCAACTACATTAAAAAAAAAAACCAATTTATTATCATATTTAAAAAAATAAAATTATGCAAGAAAAACAAATTTAGACTGAAAGAGTCATCTAAATATCATACATAACGTAAACAACTTGTTGAAAAGCAAATATATGGTGATTCTATAACGAATAGATTCCAGTTGCATATAAAAACATTCTTTAATAATGAGTCCATCCTTTTTTATAAGGTGCAAATATATATTTAAGAAGGCCTCCATCAGTAAGGGTTTACCATATAACTGCACAAGACCAGCAGTTACCAATGCAGCAGGTCCTCACTTTCCATGCCACTTATGCAGCTGGAACAAATACTACAAATTGTTTTGCCCACTGCTTTAACAATTCGGCCAATCTACAAATTTAAACAGGTATTTTATCAATCCTGAAAAGGTGACAGGCAATGTTGACCTTGATGTAATTTAAGATTAGAGGACACAAAGCCAGAACAAACACAACTAGGCATTTATCTCTTATTCTTGCAACTTTACCACTTGGCTTGTGTCATCATGATTTGTTCATGCTAGCATGGGTTGAACAGTTTGATCAGGGCTGGCAAACTGACGGGCTGGCAAGCTGACGGGCTGGCAAGCTGACAGGCTGCACCAGATTTCAGTCTGATTTGGCATGGTTTTTATGGCTGGATGCCCTTCATAACACCAACCACTCCAAGAGTGTAATGGGTGCTTTTACATGCCACCAGCAGGACACCAGTATCTGCCTTGATTACGATTTCACTCGGCTTGATGGATCTTCCTTCTCAAGCACAGCATATTGCCAAAGGTTTCAGCCATATGTCATTGCCTCTGTGAGGCCCACTGCTTGAAAGGTACTTTTTATTGGCCACTGGCATGGCTGATACATTTAGCATCTAATTTTCCATGCTTACATCAGTCATATGAAATTCAATGATAGATTTTCTGCAACTGGATGCCATAAAGAGAGAAAGAGAAGAATCAGTATTATGGAAATATGTTCCTGAAAATCTTGCTTTAAGACAATATTTTTCCTTCCTATTACTTTTCATCTTGTTATAAATTCAGAATGCTCGCTGATAGATATTGGGGTGGGGGGTGCAATATAACCTTTTATGCACAAAAATAGCCATTCCTAAACATACATAGTACATTATATACACTTACAAACAAATAGAAATATGTTAAAATAAATTTGAATTGTAACATCATAATAGGGCATGTTCTTACCACAAAAGATGTTTACTTCGGGGAGGGGAATAGTGGTGGAATGATAGAGTTATGATTCTTCATCATGAACACCTATCTGAGGGGCAAAAAACTTATTTCAAATTCTTTAGTATGATGCATCATCTCTGTAGAGATAAGTGTAGGAGCTGAGCTCAATGTAATCTAACTCTTGCCATATAAACAAAAACAAAAAAACTGCTTTCATTGGGATTAGTTTAGTGCTTGAGGGGTTGAAAACATCAAAATGCTAAACACGCAGCTAGCAGCCAGAGGATGTTAGCATCAATAAATCTTTTAAAAGTAATATGAGAGGGCAATGGAGTAAATGGATGACTGAGGGGAATTATAACATGACACCAATTGAAAGGATGAAACACTCATCAATATCTCAAGTGTGTAAATGAGTGAAGTCATGTCTTGAAAAAAAAATGTGGTATCACTAATGCTATAGATGGTACTGAAGACAACTTGTTATGGGAGACAGAGTGATGATAGTTCCTCCCATAATGATTTAGAGCTTGGTGAGGAATCCAGCAATGAGGAGTTCTAGGATTTGAACTCAACTATTTTAGTGGACATGATTTAAGAAATTTAGAGTTATCTTAAACTTTTTATTGTTCCCTTATCTGAAATTTTAATGTTTGATTTTTACCAAGTTGCATTTTATACATCTCTGATTTTTTTCCAGATAAACATTGACACTGATAATGATTCACTAACTGGCTTCTAATGGACAATATTTTTCATCATTCTCATGGAGATAAAAACAAAATACATAGAATGTAAACATTACAGCCTGTTAAATACATAGAAAAGAAGTTTATATTAAAGATCTCCACTTATTTTAGAGGTTCTTCACCAAAAATTAATGCTATAATGGCAGATAAACAACTATTGTGGATGGTGAAGGCCCAGTCAAACAACCTTGAGCAATGCCCAGTGGCATGTTGCACACACAGGATCATTGGCAGCAGTTGTAGTCAAACAATGCTAGCTGGTATGCAGGGAGTAATGGTGAGTGTGATAATGATGATGATGTGTCACAAAATTATTTTTCTGAGGTTTGATTCTTATTTTGTCTGCTGTTTAACAACCTCAATGTTTGTTTACTGTTTGACAAACATTGAGATTGATGTGGGAAGGAGGTGGGTATTATAGAAAGTTGAGATGTGGAACAGGGAATTTTAACAAAACTAAAATATTGAAATAAACGTTTTTCCTTCAGAATCATGATCTTTTATTACATAGAATTAAAAAAAAAAGTAACAAAAAACTTGGGAATGCAGGATGGAGGTATTCGTAATTTTGAAAAGCTGTTAGCAGACAAAATCTTAATTGCCATTGTCATAAACAAAGAATTTAAAGAAAAATTGGGGGGTGGCAGTAGTATATTCAACATGTCTGCCTATTTCTTCCACTTTTCAACAGTTTATTCTCAGTCCTGGCAATTTGTCAATACAGATCATCACTACTTTGCTTGCCTTCTACTATGTGTGCATGTGCATATGCGCGTGCGCACACACACACACACAGGCATAACTATAGTTTAGTGTTCCAGTTATCACCCCACAAATTCGACGCCTTTTTTGTCTCTACTGTACCATCTGTTATGCAGTTTTTAGTATTAAATTACTGATTTAAGATTGTTCCAGAAAGACCACTAAACTACTTTTGTAAAATAATAGAAACAAGACTGCTAAACTATTTTTGTAAAATAATAGAAACATGATAAATTGAAAATGAATTTAGGCCTTACTCCCTTTCCAATTCAACCAAGTTTTTTTTTATATGGGACCAACACGAAGCAGACTTTACAATTAGCTTTCATTCATTTAAACCTTTTAAGAAAGATTAACTACACTAAATTGCTTTTGCAAATAACGCAGATGAGATGAAATCAGTCATTATTCCCTCATTAATTTGACCACTTTTGCCTCATTCTCCTACAGCACCAATGATGAGGTTTATAGAATTAGATCTCCCTCATTGAAATCTTATTTAAAAGTGTAACAAAAATACAGAAATAAAGAAACTACACTACTTCAAAGTTACTTCTATGCATTACTTTCCCATTTTTTAAATACGTATTTTATTCCAACATTTAGGCAGAATTTGTCATTCATCTAGTAAACAGATCATAAAATTCAGAAAAACGTAAATTTTAAAATAATGTATTTTGTGAAATGAAATTAATTTTTGATAAATCCTTCCTAAGTTTTCACCATCTGTTTGATCAACTGAAGTACCTAATCATTGAATTAAGTTGCTAATACATACATACATCCCTAACACAATTCATAGGCCAAATGAGCATGACACAATATGTGACAAGGCTGGACATTTGAATTATAGGTACAATCCATTCAAGGAATTTCAACAATTTCCATCAAGTCAAATTGACTATTAACCCTTTCGTCATTGTATTTATTGTGAGATGCTCTGTGTTTCTTTCAATTACTTTAAATATAACAAAGAATTTAGTAAAATAACTTAATTATCATTCAGCTAGTGTTAGAAACATAACTTGTGACTAAGGTTTGGTGGAAGATTTTAATTCAAAGCTTATGAAAGCAAGGCATTTGTACCCAGAGCCGGTTTCAGCCGGGTTGGTAACGAAAGGGTTAAAGCCTGGTTCAACTCAGGACTTTAATAAAAGAAAATTGCACAATTTAATTAAATTATAAAGCTTCCTAATGCCTATTTATAGTAAAAATACTTGAATTTCATCTAGGTACAAAGGCACCCTCAATTCGTTTTCTGTTTCCACCATGTAGCACTTAAATTGTAATAAACAAAAACAGTTTTCATCATGTACAAAATTCCGTTCACTATAACCAGGTCCAATTTCTTCTGAGAAATTTGGAAAAAAAAAATACTTTTAAAATTTTTGCTGTACTCTTTTCCTGGAATCAATTCCTCACTTTTCCTACAACTCACCTAAAAAATCCTTTAAATTCAGAGTCACAATTAGTGAAGCTCATAGTTTTTAAAAAGGGCAGAACCATGTAGAAAAAGGGGGGGCGGGAGACAACAAAAAACTGGGCTGTAACATTGTTGGATAGTGTTTATCTCATGAAATGATTAGTTAGATCCTGGCAGTTGCCAGCACTTTGGTAACCTTTACCCAAAAGCACTCCTGGATTTAAATATTCTCTACATTTTAGATAACAAGAAAATAGCTACTTTCACACAAAAAATATAGAGTATTAAAGATGTAAACTAGTAATATTTGTTATCAAAGAATATATTTAGGAGTTAAAACTGGTAACCAAACCATAACTTTATGTCCACCAAAGAACAAGATTTGTTGTATTAGAATTCATAAGAAATGAAAAAAGGTAACACCAATATTTTGAGAAAGGAACTTATGCTGATATAGTTTTAGAGCTTCAATCAACAAACATGAAATTAAATAGTCAGTCACAAGTCATAGTAAGCAAAGAACAAATTATAGATAGTTTAAGAAGCAACTGCTGAAACTCTATTGAATCAGGCAAGTGTGTGAAGTATGCAGGCTACTTCTATTTATTTACCAAATAAAGAATTTATTTAAACATCTGTAAGAAATGTTTATCCCAAATTTGAAGGGGGCACAAAAAAAAGGTATTACATGTGTTGCATCATATCTAGTTTCTCAAATTATAATTGACATCTCAAATAAGTTTTAAAAATTTGCAAAACATTAGAGAACATTTTTTTTAACTGGTTAGGAAAAAAGAAAAAGTTAACATTATAACTGCAAACTTACCATGATGTTCTGCAGGAGTTTCAACTACTTTTGGCTGAGTCTCAATTATCTTTTCTTTATCTTGCATATCTGAATCCTTTTGTTTGTCCTGAATATAAATTTATTTTCAAATTGATGAAATTATAATAAAAGTATTCTTCAAATTACGTTACATTTTTCTTTAAAAATCGAATTTCATCCTTCCAAAATTTTAAAATGCATCTTTAATTAAAAATTTTGAATCAGATAACATCATACACAAAATACTAAAAAACCCATCTATAACAAAACTGGAGACTGTATATTGGAAACTTCCAAAAACCATGTGGAATTTTTGAAACACTACAAGTTGAATTCCTCCAAGTCCAAGATCAAATTTTTTTTTTCTTGACATGTTGTACAAAACACTATGTTAGCATTCAGCCTCAAAGATCTATAATAAAATTTGTTATCTTTGGGTTCAATATATCCAATAAATATTTTAAGAACACTTTAAATATAAATAATCAAATAGAAATATAAAAGTATTTCTACAAATATTAACACACAATTTCTATATTTTGAAATAAAATAATCTGAAAAGATACCTGTTGTTTTTTCAATTTTTCACGTTCCTTTTTCTCTTTCTTTTTCTGAGCAGCAGCTTTTAGTTTTAAATCTTCATTGACTTCATCTTTCACTTCTTCGTTCTTTTTCACTTCTTCATTCTTTTTCACTTCTTCGCTCTTTTTCACTTCTTCGCTCTTTTTCACTTCTTCGCTCTTTTTCACTTCTTCGCTCTTTTTCACTTCTTCGCTCTTTTTCACTTCTGAAACATTTGCTTCTGTACTAGCAGAAGATTTTTTTTTGTCTTTTTTGCTTTTTGGTTGTTTTTTTTCAGATACTTTTTCAATATCAGCTAAAATAGCATCAATATCATCATACTCCTGTTCTAATTTGCCTTTTTTCTTCTTTTTGTCTTTTACTTTTTTAGATTGTTTACTTTGTGTAACAGTTTCAAGAACAATATCATTTGTTTCATCATCCGAATCCTTTCTGTCACTGTTCTAAAAACAGTATTTCCAAGCAAAAGGAATAAAATAAGAATTAGTAAAGAAAGATTATAATAGACATTTATTTATAACAGAAAAAGTTTATTTAATTGCTCTAAAAAAAAACACAATCTATTAAGAGGAAATGTTATAAATTACAAATAACTAGCTTTATGAAGGCAAGCAGATTAAAATGAAACTAACAACTTAGAATTATCATTACTTTTGGAATGCAAGAACATTAAAGCATGGGTATGTGGCAACAACACTTTATAATCATGTCATTTTAGGTTCCATCACACAATACTGTACTAAGGCTTTGGGCTGATCAATGCTTTGTGAGTGAAATTCGTAGATGAGAACAGTACAGAAGTCTGTACTGTGTGTGTGTGTGTGTGTGTGTGTGTGTGTGTGTGTGCGCACACACACACACACATGTACATGTTTAAATACATAATGCACATTTTTTTTTTACCAACATCTGGATGGTGGTAATGTTATATTTGTCTTCTGGAAACAATACATGCTTGAAAGAATTAGCATGTAAAATACATTACCTTGTTTGAAAACCTGGTATGGGTTGTGACAGTAAGGCCTCAATAAGTCTTACAAGATCCATACTAGCATGGAATAAAATGGATGTAAAAACAACAATGATGACGAAAATGATTAAGAAATTAAAGACAAAGTTAGCAGAAGTGGCAGCAGCATCAGTTATAATACTTATCAAAATTAATTTAAACATTTTTTATCAATAAGGTCTTCATAAATCAACTTGAACAATTATACTGGTATGGACATGTAATATGTATGAAAGATGACAGGTGGGTGTAGAAGTGCCAAGAGCTTAATATGAAAGGATCCAATAAAAGACCAAAGAAGACTGCATAAAAGTTGTGAATGTTAATCTCAGGAAAACGAACTTCACAAAAGAATACACTAAGTGGCTGGATGGTGCACTGGAAAGGACTCATCTACCCCATGGAAGCATGAAAAAACAGACATAAAAATGATGATGATATGATGATGTGTGAGAGAATAGCTGCAATATTTAATGTCTGTCATCCATGCTGGCATGGGTTAGGCAGTTTGACAGGAAAAAACAAGCCAGAGGGCTGTTTAAGCTCCAATGTCTGCTTTGACATTGTTTCTACAGCTGGATGCCCTTCCTAATGCCAACCAATTTACATAATGTACTGGGAGCTTTGACAGAGTAAATGTAAACTTCAGGGAAGGGAAATGAATGAAATAGGAGTGGGTCAGGGAAGAGGAGATAAGGGACAATAATAGGGATACAATGTGAAGGGACAATAATAAGGGATACAATGTGAAGTATAAAGGGATAAGTGGTATCATTACTACTGAGGGAGTAATACAACAGTTAGAAGATTGATGGAGGGATGAGTGTTAGAGAATGAGTTGTGGGAAAAGGCTTGACAGGACCTCTAACTTCTCAAGCAAGCATATTACCATGCATTTTGGTCCTTTGTCATATCTGTGAAGATCAAAATTTTGAGATCAGTCAGCAGTTCGTCCCCTCATCTACCCAAGTCTCTCTTTCAAAAAGTTCCATCAACATTTAGCAGTCACCTGCAACCACATCACATGACCATACATACATAGTCTACTCTCTTGCTCATCACATCTGAGATCGCTAATGTCCACTTTCACACTTTATGTGAATGTGTGTATCATTTAATGTACACAATGATAAAATAAGAGCTACAAATAGTTTCATGCCATGGAGACACAGTAATTCAGCAGATTTATATAACACACCTTGTGTCTCCAAGCATTCATTCAGGCTCAGTGCACATGATTAATAGGGCAGTTAAGCATGAAACTATTAATAGCTCTCATTTAAACATAGTGTACATTAAGTGATGCTTATCTCTCACTAGATGGTGTCCTTTTTGTTGATCTTACCTATAACAGAACAGTAAACTATACGTGTGTTCGTGTGTGTGTATATATATATATATATATATATATATATATATATATATATATATATTAAATGATCATATATATATATCATCATCATCATCGTCGTCGTTTAGCGGACGTTAAACGACGATGATGATATATATATATATATATAATCATTTAACGTCCCTTTTCCCATGCTGGCATGGGTTGGACAGTTTGACAAGAACAAACGAGCCAGAGGAATCTGCTAGGTTTCAAGTTTTATGTCTGCTTTGACAGGAGTTTCTACAGCTTGATGCCCTTCCTAATGCCAGCCATTTAACAGATAGTACTGGGTGCTTTTTATGTGCTACCAGCACTAGTGAGGTTGCCAAGTAACTGAAAGATGAAATCACCCTCATCTAAGCAGAGAACAGACTGGAGAAAAAAAACAACGAGAGCAGGTGTCTTGCTGAAGAGGTGAATACATGACTTGCCAACCTGGAAGTGAAGGAGAGAAAGAGAGGGGGAAGAAAGAGATGTGAGGTCCAGGTATATCTATGTGTGAGTGTGTGCTTGTGTAAGAAATTAAATAAATAACAAAAAATGAGAAATTATATCATGAACTTCATTAGCTTACAGCTGTTTTAAGATGTATCAGGCACTTCATTTTTGAAACTATAGAGCAAAACACAAGCACTCAAATAGGAGTACATTAACACCTGTAAGCTAATTAAGTTCATAAGATAATTTCTTATTCCTTTGTCATCTATTCAATTTCTTATGCTCTGTATCTGACTGACACTTTGTTCTGAAGCATATGCATATTGTATTATAATGCCAGGTTTTTAGCATCACTATGCCTAAGCGAAATAATAAAATGTATCATAGGTGTGTGTGTGTGTGTGTGTGTGTGTGTGTGTGTGTGTGTATAGTGCCGCTGGTCGATGTCAGTGCTGCCTGACTCACACCCATGCCAATGACACATAAAAAGCACCATTCGAGCATGGCTGATGTTTGATACTGTATGTGTGTGTGTGTGTGCGTGTGGCGTTCCACAATCGCTGTTTATTTCAATCACTGTTGTGAAGATATTCATGTAACTCATTTTTACATTTCCAGTGGCATGCAAAAAGCACCCACTACATTCTCGGAGTGGTTGGCATTACAAAGGGCATCTAGCTGTAGAAACCTTGCCAAGTCAGACTGGAGCCTGGTGCGGCCTCCTGGCTTGCCAGTTCTCAGTTAAACCGTCCAACCCATGCTAGCATTCACTGGTAGTCACTCAAATCTGAGAAAAACGACTCCGTTGCATGGTCAACATTTCTGGATAATATCACTTCTTGGGCCAAAGCCAGATCTGGTCCAGTCAGCCACAATACACTTGAAATTGTGGTGCTGGAGTTCAGCTCACTACAGATTGGACTTGTGGTTGTCTTTAGACTACTTTGAGTCATCTCAAGCATGACTGCCCTCTCCAGGTCACTTTAGAATATCAGTCATGGCATTCTGGATTTATCCGTGTGGTCACATGGTCAGGCTATCCAAGCTGAGCCTTTAGGATACTGACTTCAACGTTTGTGGTATGTATATGTGTATATATATAACATCATCATTTAGTGTCTGCTTTCCATGCTGGCATGGGTTAGACTGTTTGACTGAAACAAGCTAGAGAGCTGCACCATGTCTGATTCTAATGCCAATCACTCCAAGAGTGTAATGGGTGCTTTTCACAAGCCACTGGTACGGGTGCCAGTTATATGACACTGGCATCAGCCACAACTATGATTTCACTTGGCTTGATGAATCTTCTCAAGAATGGCATATCGCCAAAGGTCTCAGTCACTTACCACCTCTGTAAGACCCCTGTTTTTTCACAACTAGTTTTCTATGCTAGATTGAGTTGGCAGAATGTAATATCAAGGCAATGTCTTGTTGCAAATCATTACAAGATTTCACGAATAAAAGGCCTTCTATTCTATACATCTTTGAAGGGATAAAGCCAACTGGCAAATTGTCGACAGAAAAAAAATGGCAAGTCACTGCTCATGGCTAAGTAACTGTCAGTGAAATGCAAATGTAAACACACATATACATGTTCAGGTATACACACACACTCCTAAGACGTGTTTCTTTCAGTTTTCATCTACTAAATTCATTTTCAAGGCGTTAGTAGAGCCATGCCTTCATATACATGAATGTTTGTAAAGTTCAAATAATTATCTTTAGTAGAGGAATTCGGGAAAATTTTAAATGTGAAATTTCCAAGACAATCTTATACTATAAAAGAGAAGACTGGAGTCTGGTGCAGCTCCCCTGCTTGCCAGCATGGACAATGGATGTTAAATGATGATGAAGTAGATCTCCATCTTTCTGTCCATCACAATATCCATTAAAAGAAAGAAGGGGAGGAATTAAAGGGGAGATAGCCCCTGCCAATGTTTATTAAGGAGAGGAGAAAAGTTGTTGAGAGAGAAAGAGTGATAGATCGTTACTATGGTGACAACATTACCTAGTCAATTTTGATTAAAATACAGGAATTTTAAGTTCAAGTCTGTCAACACAATGAAATACAGACTTAAAAAAAAAAAAACTATATCTCCTATAAAAAATATACATGTGTGTGTGTTCACTTTCCACGTTAATATGACTGCGCAAATTGCTTCCATACTATGATACATGAATAATTTGACCTCGGATACATAACAGCCGCTTCACTTTATTTTTTTATTAAAAATAAATAATATGGCTTTATATATATGATTCACTGCTTTAAAAAGGTTTCTCAATGTTAACTTCCGGTATTGATGGAGCAATGGCAAAATTTTCCATTTTCCCTTATTTCAATATTTTCATTTCAAGTTTAAATTTGTTATTTGCAAACAACTACGATTACTGAAAAAAAAAATATTTACCAAGTTCACAAATTTCGCTTGAATCTGCTCACTTTGGTAATTTCTGTAACAAAAAATATTTTTATCTACTTTTTGCATGCCATGTTAATCTCTATGTATTTGTAGTGAGTCACACATGTACGTGTGTTTTTGTATGTACATTTGTATACATTCATGTGTGTGTGTGAGAGAGAGAAAGAGAAAAGGGGTGTTATATACATAAATATTCATACATCAGTTTTGTGTGTGTGTGTGTGTGTGTGTGTGTTAGGCAGAGAGAAAGAGAGAGAAGGGGTGTGTTGTCATGTATACAGAGAGTGATGTCTAAGTGGCACTCACTCTCTCTCTGTACCTGTTTCACACATACATACAAAGATGTATCCATATTTATGTATGTAAGTATGTATACATGACAACATACCCCTTCATTCTCTCTCACACATATGTCCATTTCATCTGATGTTTGATATTGTATGTGTGTGTGTGTGTGCGTGTGGCGTTCCACATTCGCTGTTTATTTCAATCACTCTTGTGAAGATATTCATCTAACTCATTTTTACATTTAATCCCCATTTTAATTTTCAAGGTAGTCAATGTGGGCTACAGCAACTCTTAACTCTATTAAGTATGTTTGCAAATATGTGTCAACTTGGCAGTACCGTACAGCTTTGGATGAAATATTGTGAGGACATGGCTGAGGACTTAAAGTATGCAGTTCAACAGACAAACCCAGATATCAATATTCAGTTCTCTGAAACAATTTTTAATGAAGCACTGATTGAAACTGAGGATCAAGTTTTGGCCACAGGAGGCAAAAATTTGCAAGAATCTGGCTCTGGACTGCCAAAAACAAGCTATCAAATTAGTGATTTAACTTCAAGAAGCTTAGCAAAGAGAGACAAATTATGACATCACAGAGCTGGCTGCATTTGTTAAAGAACATGAAGCTAAATTTCTTCCAGAATAACGTTGTACACCACCTGTCTTCGTCTGTTGTTTTTTTGTGAATTCTCCTTATACATATCACACGCTCACGTGGTTGCACTAGTTGATCCTGTCTCCTCTCATCACCTACAAAATTCTCCACTGGACTTTCTACCTTTCTACACTCTTTTGGACTTTCTTCTGGACTTTCTACACTCTGGCTGCACCTCTCCTGCCTATGGATTACTCTGGACTTATCTGTTGATAAGAAAGCGCTGCAATACACCACAACGTCTGAAGCCTTTGAACTTTTTAACCTTTATGTAAAACCGTTATTATTATTCTCTCCTTGTTTCTTTCTGTGTTCCTTTCTGTAGAAGAGCGTAGGCTCAAAACATTAAAGACTTTTTCAATTCCTGAACGTTATAC
This sequence comes from Octopus bimaculoides, assembly GCF_046866305.1. NCBI lineage: Eukaryota > Metazoa > Mollusca > Cephalopoda > Octopoda > Octopodidae > Octopus > Octopus bimaculoides. The sequence continues at coordinate 32,863,534 of NC_142936.1, read as the reverse complement.
AAATACATCTATTTGTTTTCTACATCACCTGTCTTCGTCTGTTGCTTTTTTGTGAATTCTCCTTATATATATATATAATACAGTTACCTTTTCCATTGTTTGTGTGTGTTTCTGTATGTCATTCAACATAAAGACAACACAGCACACTTTAAAGAAAGACTTTCATTAAAATGACAGGTTGTTGAGCATATCAATGAGATAATTGTAGTAAGCTTCTGCTGGATCTATTTCATCTTGACTAGGTCATTACCTGGCAGCATAGTGACAGGTACAACTAGTTTTTAAAGAAAGATAATGAAGCACTCATGAAAAATAATTACTGTGAACGAGCAGTTTGCAAGCAAATTCAAATTAAACTTACTGAGTCGTCATCTAACATATTCAACAGATTAAAAGATGCAACAGCTTTACTCTTTTTTTTCTTTTCTTTCTTTGATTGTACTTGGTCATCTTCTTTGTCAGAATCAGAAGATTCTTCCACAATAACTTTCTTGGATTTCTGGAAAGATGAAAATAAAAATTTAATTACAAACATTAAACTTTGAGCCCGTCTTATGCAAGTATTCAAGCAATTTTTGCTGAAACATTTTATGAGATTTCATCATTTTTACAGTTTTTCTAACATAAAAAGTGATTATCATGCTGCTATAACTGATAAAATTGTTGCTTAGATATACAACCTGCTTAAACAGGTTATACATTTCAAGGGTGTTCCAAACAGTAGCAATACTTAATTTGAAGACAACAATACACTTATGATTAATGTTAATTGATTCTTTTTATTTAATCAGAATTCAAACTGTATGAATTAAAAAAAAATGTTTTACTCTTTTAAATTAATCAAACTTTAATTTATTTTTTATTAGCGTAATGCAATTATTGACAGTATACAATATTATTAAAGTCAAAAAAAGAAAATCACTTATGAACCTTTTAGGAAAAACTTGTAATTTGAATGTATTCAATATTATACATTGATTAAAACAACCTACTCAGCTGTTTCGTTATATCATCCTAAGATCTGATGACTGGTAAATCAGAAACACATTCAAGGAGGCTGATCTAACTACATATACTGAAATGAGATTTTGAAGCCATAACTGAAGTTGAATGTTCAGTAACTGCTGCTCACCCAACCTCAATCAGGGCAGCCATAATAAACTACAGAAGGAATGAATTGATATACTCAGTGATTTTCTATGAAAAGTAAGGAAATGACATTGTAATAAAAAGCTGGCCTTTGGCCGCTGCTCAGCTGTTCCCTGCTACATCCGTCTCTTTGGGTTCAATGCTATGTCCCCGTTGTGAACAGCGGCCAAAGGCTAGCTGTTCCCTGCTACGTCTGAATGCCTGTACATACAGTCAACGCTAGAGTTTCATTTTAAAAATTGAAAAGATATTGGCTTTGGACGAATGTTTTTCTAATTTCAATCTGCAGCCAAATTGATTTCCTCATTCTTCAAAAATTTTTGACTGTTCGTTATGACTTTTTAGTTTTGAACTTTTTGTTTGTTTGAATTTTTGAACTTTTTATTATGTTTTTAACCTTCTTGGAAGATGGATTGCCCCCGACAACAAATCGCCAAAAATTTATCTGATGAAAATTTCATCAATTATCCGAAAGAAAATAGTCTCCTTGCTAATCAGAAGTAGTGTACATGTGGGAATGATATGGACATAAGGCCTTCGCAGAATGCAACAGATGGAGCGGAATGGAGATGTAGCAACTGTCAGAAAAGAGTTTCAATCCAAAAGAATACATTTTTAGAGAAAAGTAGACTTTCTGTTTACCAAATATTTCATATATTTGACTTCATTTTCGAAATGCCAGTAAGCAGTTCTATGTGTGCAAACAATATCAGTAAAGTCATGGCAATACAATGGTATGAATATTGCCATGAAATCTGTTCACAGAAGTTATTGAAAGACAAAAAGAAATTGGGTGGCCTGAATCATGTCGTAGAAAGACAAAAGTTTGATGTTTCAAAGAAAAAAACGAAGTAGGGCGTGTGATGGGTCATTCTGGGTTGTTGGTTTCTATGATAACACCCAGAAAAAAGGTTATATGCAACACGTTCAAAATAGAAAGTCAAAAACACTGGAGGCACTCATTCTGGTAAACATAGAACCAGGGTCAACAATATTTACAGACCAGTGGGCCAGTTACCAGAACCTTGACAGACTTGGCTACATTCATGGAATTGTCAACCACTCTTGGAATTTTGTGGACCCTGAGAGTGCAAGTGGGGATATGTGATGGTCGCATGCTGACAAAGTAATGTACAGAGATCTGTACAACATGATGTGCGACCAATTGTGGGAGAACTATAAGACCGTCATCAAACATGTGACAGAAATTTACCCACAATGATTTTTGAAAGGTATGCAAACCTCATAACAATTCTGTGTACTTTTTTCGAATTTCTTTTTGATGATAAATAAGTCTAAATACATTTTTCCTTAATTTTGCAGGCTGTCTCCCTGTGTTTTCTGCACTGCTATCTTGACTGCTTGCGGTGTTTTCTGCCTTTCTATCAACACTAAAATTTATTTCTCTTCCAAAAAAAAGAACGGAATTATCCTTTCTTCCACTTTTTCGTTTCGAGACATTATATTGTGACAAAAATTTTAAATCTTGATTCCTGCTGTTCACAGCCCATAGTAAGCTGGAGAAATATTGGTGCCTGTTTCATTAGAATGTTTAGAGACACTATCTTGTCACAAAAATGTTAAACATTTACTAACTTAATCGATTTGTGAGTAAACCTTCATTTAATTTCACTTTATACCAACTTTATTATCAATTATATAGACAACTGCAATTATGGTCTGTAAAGATAACTTATTTATCTGTACATTTTCATAAATGTTTCTCTTTTGCAATCAACATTACAAATACATGCAAATTTCTTGGGAGCTGAACAATCTATAGACCACCCCTAACTCCTCTACTATGCTTCAAGGAATGCCTCAATAGTATTAAGTGTTTCATCCATCAGTGTCATGCTGACAACATATTAATGAAGGGGGACTTCAACCTTCCCAGTGTTAATTGGTCCATAGAAAAACAGGTTTCCCTCCTCAACCCCATTCAGATCAGTAAACAAATCTGAGAGTAGAATACCTAGAAATAGAAGAGCAATTATTCAAACAATAAAAAGAATCAACAAGAAAATAAAGTATTATAACCATCATTAACACTGTTGAAGAAACTGTTCAACACTGGAGTCCGTGTAAAGATGCTGCAGTGGGTAGAGTGTTTCATGACTAACACAACTCAACATGTTGTGGTTGAGGGTCTTTTGGAATTAAGGGAGGTATGTAAAAATTAGATATTTGCGCACGCACGCACGCACACACACACACAACAAAGTGACATTTAAAATTTTTTTTTTATTTTCTGATAATTCGTATCCAGAAAGTTGACTCTTGGTTTGGCTGTTGTCCGATTTCCAGTTGGAGCGTACTTAAAAATTGAAGATTTTGAAACCCCACAAAACATGTTTTCAAAATTTGCCCCTCTGGCAAAGAAAAAAATGGGTGGGGGAAATTTCACTTTCTGTCATAGGGTGAAGGGGAGGGGTGTTTATTATTATTATTTTTTTTGAAAAATTGAAATTTCACAAACAATTTTTTTTTTTAGAATCATAATCTCTGTATTTTTCTTTGTATTTCCCCCAAATATATTTCTAAAATAACTGGAAAACGATGGGGTAGGGGTGTTTAAATTTTGAAATTTTTTCTTCTTTGGTAATTCATATTAAAATTTTGAAAATGTGTTTCTAGCATGTCAAGTTTTCTGTTTAGATACTCTTTGCGTCTGCTATCTTATAATTGTATGCATGTGTGAAACATTAGTAGAGAAAACACTTTAATTTCAATTTTTGTCATAGGGCAGACGATTTTTTTATTTTTTCAGAATGATAATTTCCATATTTTTCTATGTATTTCACCAAAAAATGTTTTTTTTTTAAGTGAAAATTTAAGAAATGGTGAGGAATTAAAATTTTGAAATGCAGATTACTTTGCAGATTTGGAATCTCCGCACTTGATACAGTGTGTTCCTGTTAAAGAAAACAAAAAAAATCCCAAAGGGGGTGTGGTCCATGATCGTTACCTCCGCCCAAAAAAGTGGGTTTCTGCAGGAACCCCCCCTCCTACTTCCGAAATGGGGTGCAGTCCATGTCCTTTACCTCTGCTGGGACCTTTTGGCAATCAGTACGCTTCCAGTATTGTCATGGATATGATTTGTGAAACTGAACCAGTATTTACATGTACGAGACACTAACGGGGCCCCAGTATGTGGAGAACCGATCTTTGAACCCTTATTTAAAATAGGACCCCTCATCGGCTGCATTCAAAATGCATATAAAACACTTTTCAACCCTGAGAAGTGTTTATCTGTCGATGAGGGCATGGTGGAGTATAAAGGAAGGGTATTCAGTATAACTACAGATTTCTGTCCCCCCCCACCCGACTTTGGATGATAACTTTCATAAAAATGGATATTTTTTAATGAAATTTTCTACGAATATGTATTATATCGTGTAGATTCCGTATATATAAAATTTTTTGGGGGGAAAGTGTTTTAGGAGGAGTGGGTGGGGAATTTTGGAAAATTCACCGTAGTCCACTTCAATTCGTCTTAACTTGGACAAAACGTGGACTCCGGTAAATTTTCCGAAATTCCCCATCCCACCCCCTCCTAAAACACTTACTCTGAAAAATTTTGAACACATGTTCGTAGGAAATTTCATTAAAAAATTTCCATTTTTCTGAAAGTTATGATCATCCAAAGTCGGGGTGACAAAAATTGGTAATTTTGCCGGGTACACGCTTCCGACAGTATATGCCAGGTAAGCCCACGAAGTGGAGGATCAAAGTTTGGAAAATTTGTGAAGCAAACACTGGGTAATACTGTAGATTTAGTTTTTATACTGGGAAAAGAGACAATAATGTTAGTCAGCATGGCCTAGGGTACGATGTAGTCGGGAATTTATCACTTCCACACAATAACCAGAGTTGTATATTATTTTTTGACTGATTTTTTATTTCAGTCAAACTTGCGGTGGATTCAGAAGCTGTGACAACATATACGTGTGCAACAATAATTGCTAGTAGAAAAGCAAAATTATAAAAAAAGAGGTGAAATAATACAATGGCGGAAAGGAATTCTGCTAGCGACTGCATACAGAGATAAGAGGCAGATAAATTCTGTCTACCGTTGCACAACCATGTGAAGATGAAAATAGCACCCCATTTATGAACCTTGATTATAACAGGTATATGGGCAGTGTGGATTGGCTGAACCAAATAACGAGTTACTGTTTGGTCGATAGACTGGGTAATAGATAGTGGCGATACCTGGTTTGGTGTATAGTAAACATGAGCATTGTAAATGCATTTATATTATACTAGCAGAGATACCTGGCGTTGCATTAGAATAAAATGGCATAGTTTTTTCTTGTTTTACTTGTTTCAGTCATGTAAGTGCAGACATGGTGGAGCACCGCCTTTAGTCAAAAAAACGGACCCCAGGATTTATTCTTTGTAAGTCTAGTACTTATTCTATAGGAGTGTTTTGCCAAATGGCTAGGTTACGGGGACAGAAACACAGCAACATCGGTTGTCAAGTGATGGTGGGTGTACAAACACGGACATATACACACACACACACATTATATATATATATATATATATATATATATATACTTGTATGTATGTATGTATGTATGTATGTATATATATATATATATATATATATATATATATATATATATATATACTCTTTACTTGTTTCAGTCATTTGACTGAGGCCAAGCTGGAACACCACCTTTTAGTCGAGCAAATCGACCCCAGGACTTATTCTTTGGAAGCCTAGTACTTATTCTATCAGTCTCTTTTGCCGAACCGCTAAGTTACGTGGACCTAAACACACCACCATCGGTTGTCAAGCGATGCTGGGGGACAAACAGAGACACACACATACATATATACGATGGGCTTCTTTCAGTTTCCGTCTACCAAATCCACTCACAAGGCTTTGGTCGGCCTGAGGCTATAGTAGAAGACATTTGCCCAAAGTGCCATGCAGTGGGAATGAACCTGGAACCATGTGGTTGGTAAGCAAGCTACTTACCACACAGCCACTCCTGCGCATATATATATATATATATATATATATATATATATATATAAATAAAATAAATATATATAAATAAAATAAATATATATATATATATATATATATAAATAAAATATATATATATATATATATATACTAGTAGAGGTACACAGCATTGCTTGGGGTTAAAATGGCATATTCTTTTATTGTTTTACTTCTTTCAGCCATGTGACTGTGGCCATGCCGGAGCACTGCCCTTAGTCAAAGAAATTGACCCCAGGGTTTATTCATTGCAAGCCTTGTACTTATTCTATGGGCGTGTCTTGCCAAACAGCTAGTTTACAGGAACGTAAACACAGCAGCATCGGTTGTCAAACGATGGTCGGGGTACAAACACAGAAACACACACATATATTATACATACATATATGCTAAGAAGGTAGGCATAACAACAGATTTCTGTCCCCCCACCACCGACTTTGGATAATCATAACTTTCAGAAAAATGGATATTTTTTAATGAAATTTACAGCAACTTGGCTAACCAAACGGTAAACCTTTCACAGAACTTCGTTGACCCTGAAACTGGCACTTGCATGAACCACATTGAAGTATGTCACTGGATCATTGGGTAATACAAAATGGTCTCGTGTCAACGAATCTATGCATTGGGAAATGTATGGCTTTACGGTGAAGAAAAATTACCAAAATTTTTATACATTTCTCAAACACATTGCTGAAGTTTATCCCCGCTAAATCCCACCGGCGTTGAAAAAAAAAAACAAAAAAACCTAAAAAAAACTTTAATTTCACTTTATCACAGTATTTCTTTGCTATTTTTACTTTCCTTTTTTTCAAAGTAGTTTACTGTTATTTCAGCACTCATATTTTTGTAACTTTCAAAACAAAAAAAAATTTGGTTGTTATTTCTAGCACGTGGATAGCCTGCTTGAAGGCCAAGGCCGCAGAATCGAGAGGGGAGGGTTCGGGGTAATTTACTTTTTGAAAAATTGTAATTTTCCAAACGATTTTTTTTTACCAGAATCATAATCTCCATATTTTTCAACGTATTTTGCAAGGAAAAAAAAAAAAATTCCAGAAAAAGTGAAAAATAAATGTGGTGGACTAAATTTTTGTAGTTGTGATATTTGAAAAAAATTTCAGAATCGGTATCTCCATAGCCGAAAACGTGGGATTCCGTAAGAAAAAAAAATTTCTAAAGGAGGGGAGGGGGTCCAATTTCGGGGGGAAAGTGCTTTCGGTTTGGGTGGGGAATTTCTGAAAATTGAGTCCAATTCGTCTTAACTTTCAAGATAATGGACACTTTCTAATGAAATTCTCTATAAATATACCTCCGACTATGTAGATTCTGAAGACATAGGAATTCTGCGGGGAAAACAATTGGGGATTATTTTTGAGAACCCCCCCCCCTCGCGGGTGTTTCTGAACAAGTCCATATTTGCTTCATTTTCTGTTTTGTGCATCTGTAGATTTCTACCAGACGCGAACATGCATGCACGCACGCACATATATATGTAGTTAAGTTCAAACGGGGAATTATTCCATTCACTTGCTATCCTTCGATTTGATGTGACGAAACGTCAAGTAAAAGCACATGGGTTTTGTTTACATCTAATCGGCCTGTTAGGGTTAGCCGATTAAATGTAAATAAAACCCATGTGCTTTTACTTCTTCACATCAAATCGAAAGATATCCGCAAAACGAAAATAGAATGAAAGATTTTAAGTTCCAATCGTCTCTGCATCCAATGACTTCCTGATTCATACTAACAAGAATTGAATTACGGGCGTATTTATATAATAAATTTCAAAACGTAATATAAACGAAAAAAAAAAAAAAATCAAAACGTGTCTATGAATCATAAAATCGCCAACAAACATAAAAAAATAAACCGAGAGAATGAAAAAGTTAGCAGCAGGGACAAAATTGTAGCGCGCGGTACGCCAACTTCAAAAGAACTTCCCCGATCCAATCTGTCTCGCTTTTATGCCGACTTGAAAAGATACCCTTCCTCCCCACACCACGTATATATATAAAAAATAAAAAAAAGTTTACGAAAGCGACGATCTTCAAATCTTCAAATGTAAACAAAAGCACGTGCTCCAGTTTGACAGTAACGGTACCCATACGGTAAGTTTGCCCGTTTTGCCCACACACGCCTGTACACACAAACAGACTCACAAGCACACACACACACGCCTATACACACGAACACCGACTCACAAGCACAGATAGAATTTTGCAAACACAAACAGATTCACAAGCACACACACACACGCACATCAATTCTTCCGATTCACGCCAACTTCAAAAGAATTTACTTCATACAATCGGCGATCTCTGTCTCTATCGCTTTCACGCCGACTTCAAAAGATCCCCTCCAACCCCATATGTAAAATTTTTTAAATTTTTTACGGAAATCGATGATCATCTTTACAAAAGTAAATAAACACACCGTGGTTTGTAACTAGCAGTCGTGTGTTCTTGTAACGAAACATCGCCCTATATTTAAGTGCGTGCGTATGTTCCTTGCCTATGCTTCTGGTGTCTTCTGCCTTTCTATTAGAAACGTTTACCAGGGATTTTACTTGAAGTGAAAAGAAAATCGTATGCAACAGACAAGTCGTCTTTAATAGCATATTTCTGTGTACCAGACCGTTAGCTGTTATTTTTAGCATAACGAGTTTTCGGGTGAGGGCTTCATTTGTTTTCATTGCCTATTTGTTGCTGCAATAGAAATCTATGGATGCACAAACGCACAAGACGGAGAAAATAAAACAAATGTGGACTTGCTCCGAAACACCACGGACTGGGGAACAGTTCTCAAAAATAACTCACAGTTCCTATGTCCACGGAATCTACATAGAGGGAGGTATATTTGTAGTGAATTACATAAAAAAATAACAATTTTCTTGAAAGTTAAGACGAACTGAAGTGGACTCCGGGGAATTTTCGGAAATTCTCCACCACACACCTTCCTCAAAAACTTTCCCTTGAGAATTTTATATATTCGGAATCTACATGATACAACACATATTCGTGGGAAAATTTCATTAAAACATATCCATTTTTCTGAAAGTCATGATCATCCAAAATCAGAGAGGGGTGGGGGAGAAATCTGTAGTCATGCAATGTACGGCGTACGTACACTTGTCTCATATATATTTGTGTGTGTGTGTGTGTGTGTATATATATATATATATATATATATATATTTGTGTATATATATATCTATATATATATATAAATGAGAATGTATGTGTGTGTGTGTGTGTGTGTGTGTGAATCCCTAAAACTCGAGAACTACGCAACCAATTTCATTCAAATTTTACAGATGCCTTACTTAGGGTTCCAGTTGTGTTTTAGTCAAAAAATGTTTAACTTCTTGCAGAGTTCGAGCCTACGGCAACATAATATCTCCTCCACTATTTAAGTATTACGTGTCAAAAGTGAAACAAAAACACTCATGTCAAATACTTTCACTTTAAAAATCAAACTATTCTACTAACTGAAACAATCACATTTCGATACTGTAATGACAGATACTTTCAGAGAGAGAGAAAGAGAGAGAGAGAGATGTATATGTATACATATACATGTATATGTACACGTATATGCATAGATATATATATAGATATAGATCTATATGCATACATGTATATGTATACATATGTGTAGATGTATATAGTAGGGGCCGAAACCGGACGTGGTTCCTCCTGATGATGTCTTCAGCTAACTGGATCCTAATCCACCAAGGGAAGGTATATCGGAAGAAATTAATTCAACAACGCGGGTTGATGAACCGTAAGACGTGTGGCCAGAACCTCCTGGAAAATAACCATAGCGAAGGACATTCCACAGTTGAATTAGAACAGTCACAAACAGGGAAAGAAGACATGCACCCAACACCAGAGCTGAAGACACCTCCGAAAGTGGGTGGCCCCGCCACGTCAAAACGGTAGAGGAGTAGGGGCCGAAACCGGACGTGGTTCCTCCTGATGATGTCTTGAGCTAATTGGATCCTATAAAGGAGCTGTTATGGTAGAAGACCACGAAACATGGTTGAAATTCCTCAGATACTGACTGCAGGGAAAGACTTGCTGACAATCCAGAAAGAGGGATGACAAAGCGGAGAGACACTTGACAGTACGACAGCGTAATGAAGGATCAATGGGCTTGCAGCCTGATCCGGGGTAAAATTGCAACGAAAAAGCATAGGAAATCATGCCCCCATGATCCCGGACCACGGGGGGAGAATAAAGGATCAAATAGGGACGGAAAAAAAACGAAACAGACTTGGACCGGAAATGGATAATGAGAAAGGATGCGGTAAAGGATTGGTAGATGAGGAATTCAGCTGCTGCGGAAAGGTGTTTGCTAGTTACATCGGGCTCAGAATCCACCAAGGGAAGGTATGTCAGAAGAAAGTAATTCAACAACGCGGGTTGATGAACCGTAAGACGTGTGGCCAGAACCCCCGGGAAAATAACCATAGCGAGGGACATTCCACAGTTGAATTAGAACAGTCACAAACAGTGATAGGCGTGAAGAAGACAAAGATTAAGTGGCCGAAAGCAAATGACGCAGCAAGTTATAAAAAATTCGACAACGAGGTATCAAGAATGACCACCAAATTCAAAGGCGACGACGAACAAAAGCTCGAGAACCTGGCTTATACAATCTACCAGGAAGGAGAGAAAAGATTTGGACTGGAAACAACAGGGAAGGTAGAATCACCGGCAAAGAGCGGACCATCGAGGAGAGAAAGACGGATTGCAAAGATTCGAGAAGAGAAGAAAAAACTCATAACCAGATGGAGGGATGCAAAGGAGGACGAAAGAGAAGGGCTAAAGCAGCTATATGAAGAGATAAAAAAGAGGCATCGAGAACTAATGAGAGAAGAAAGAAGGAAGAACAGAAGAAAGGAGAGAGAAAAGAACTATCGTAGCTTTGTGAACAATCCCTATCAATATGCGAAACATTTATTTACTGAAAGTAAAAGCGGAAAATTGGATTGCACGAAAGAAGAGCTAGAACAACATCTTAAAGAGACATACAGCGACTCTGACAGAAATAAAGTACTCCCAGAAATGCACGGACTGAAGAAACCACCTGAACCAAGGGTACTTTTCGATTTGAGTGACATCAAACGGAAAGAAATAGAGGAGTTCATAAGAAAAGCAAGAGCAAAAAGTTCACCAGGGAACGATGGTGTGAGCTACAAGGTTTACAAGTATTGCCCGAAATTGCGTTTACAGTTATTTGCATTGATAAGAGAAATGTGGAAGAAGAAAGACGTAGCGGAGCGATGGTGTATAGCTGAAGGTATCTATTTACCTAAAGAGAAAGATGCAAAAACACTAGGACAATTTAGACCAATTTCATTATTAAATACTGACGGGAAAATCATGTTTGGAATCATTGCTAGACGGATCATAAGATTCGTACAGCATAACGGGTACATTAATGAAGCAATCCAAAAAGCAGGAATCCCCGGAATCCCTGGGTGCATAGAACACGCATTTGCCATCTGGGAAGCTATCACCTGTGCAAAACAACTGAAGAAAAACCTGCACATTGTCTGGCTAGATCTTGCCAATGCATATGGATCTGTTCCACACGCGATAATCAGAGCAGCGATGGACTTCTTTTGGATTCCAAAAGATGTTCAACGAATGCTCATGTCCTACTACGACAACATGAGGATGAGATTTACAGCAGGAGAGTTCACAACGGAATGGCAACGGCTAGAAGTAGGTATTGCAGCCGGATGCACGATATCAGTCATCTTATTCGTGCTAGTCATGGAGATGTTACTAAGGTCAACAAACTGTGAGAAAGCTGCTATAAAGACACCATTAAGGGCATTTATGGAGGACGTCACTCTACTATCGGAAAGTAGAGAAGCAGCAGAGGGAATGTTAGAGCGGTTGGATGAACTGATAGGATGGGCAAGAATGAAATTCAAAGCCAAAAAATCTCGAAGCGTGGCTTTCGTGAAAGGAGTGCAAGAAGAAGTGAAATTCAGGATAGGAGGTGAAGACATACCAACGGTGAAAGAACAACCAGTAAAGAGTCTCGGCAGATGGTATAGAGACTTATTAAATGATAAGAAGCAAGGGAAAGAGACACACGAGTTAGTAGAACAAGGATTAAAGGCAATTGACAAGAACAACACTGCTGGGAAAATTCAAATGTTGGATGCTGCAATTTGGACTGTACCCAAGGATAATGTGGCCATTGCAAATGTACAAAATAGCCTCGAGTAGAGTAGAAAGGATGGAACAAAGATGCAGTGTGTTTATCAGAAAATGGCTTGGTCTGCCGAAACCACTGAATACAACTGAAACCATTGAAAACCCGTGCCGCAACTACCAATAACATTAATCACCGAAGAATATAAAGCAGGAAAGGCGAGGACAGTAATGATGCTAAGGTATTCAAAAGACCAGAGCATCCGAGAAAACCCTCCAAAGGTACGAACAGGGAGGAAATGGAATGCGGAAGAGGCAGTAAACAGGGCGATCGGAATACTAAAACATGCCGATATAGTTGGAGCAACGCAAGAAGCAAGAGCCGGCCTAGGGACGAGCAGTTTCAGGCCATTTTGCAAGAGCAGTATAAAAGAGATGAAAGAGGCAGTGGTACACGAAGTGAGAAAGGAGGAAGAAGAAAGGCGGGATGTACATTTGGTGCAATGTAGTCAACAGTGGCAGTGCCTGAGATGGGAGGAAAACGTGGTCAGTCGCAGAATCTCATGGAAGGAACTTTAGGCTTGGGAACAAGCAAGAACAGCCTTCCTGATCAAGTCTACCTTCGACGTTCTACCCTCACCGGCGAACTTAGTCTGATGGAACATAAAAACAACCGATGAATGTGGATGCGGAGAGAAAGCGACGGTGAGACACGTTCTGTCAAGCTGCAGACTAGCACTAGAAAGGTATACATGGCGCCATAATCAAGTCCTCGGCGTCATAAGCGCAGCACTCAAGGAGAAGATCGAGGGATACAATAGAGGAGAGCACCCCAAAGTGGAAAAACGCAGGAAAATATACTTCCAGAAGGAGGGAAAAGGACATAAGATCAGGCCTCCAAATAAAATATATGAGATAGACGAAAGATGGAAGGGATACTGGGAGCTGGCCATGGATTTGGGAAGTCTAGCAATTTTTCCACTTACAAAAAACAACAAAAAGACCAGACTTAGTCATATGGAACACAGAACGGAGAATATGAATCTTGCTAGAACTGACAGTACCCTGGGAAGAGAATATCGACAATGCAGAGAAACGAAAGGAGAAGAGATACGAGAAACTAATCGAAGAGTGCAGAGAACAGGGATGGACTGTCGAGTACTACCATCTGGCAGTGGGGGCTAGAGGCTTCATTGAAAGGAAAATGACAGCGCTATTCAAGAGAAGATTTGCGTTTTCAAACTCGGAACTGAGAGAACTGATAAGGAGGATACAGGAGGCGGTCGAAAAAGCCAGCTTCTATATGTGGCTGAAGCGGGAAGACCGAATATGGCTTGAAAGTCATAACATGCCTAGGTGAGAAAGGCTGACACTGAAGTGGCTTCGCGCCCTCCATTGTCAGTTAAAGTTTAGAAAGTGTCATGTGACAACTTGCTGGAGCCTAGCAGCGGAAAGTTTAGACAGTGTCATGTGACAACTTGCTGGTGCTGCCTACTGGACTCTAGCAGCGGGTATAAAAAGGGGAATTTGACATGACAATCAGTCGGACGCTGACACTCGTTGATGCTGCATCGAAGAGGCCAGCGAATAGAAGAAAGAAAACACGCACCCAACACCAGAGCTGAAGACACCTCCGAAAGGGGGGGGGGCGTCAAAACGGTAGAGGAGTCGGGGCCGAAACCGGACGTGGTTCCTCCTGATGATGTCTTCAGCTAACTGGATCCTAATCCACCAAGGGAAGGTATGTCGGAAGAAATTAATTCAACAACACGGGTTGATGAACCGTAAGACGGGTGACCAGAACCTCCTGGAAAATAACCAAAGTGAAGGACATTCCACAGTTGAATTAGAACAGTCACAAACAGTGAAAGAAGACATGCA
>NC_142936.1:32819945-32841315 GCF_046866305.1 Octopus bimaculoides | reverse complement strand
CACACACACACACATATGCACTCATCCATATATGCATAATTGCACATACATAATCATACATGAGACATCATGCTGTACTTCATCACATCTTGAGATCATTTATACCAATGAAATGTACTTCTTATGCCAAATGTCTAAATCCAATGGACCAGTCACTGGATAAGTTTGGCACAGAAATGTTAACATAGAGTGGTGAATAAATCGATATATCGAATTTGAAGTCTCTGTCTCTTTTGAATATGAAAATTTAAAAGGTTAAAATCCTTATAATATAAATATAAACTGTGAGAACGACCCTTAAGGAATCTAGTTAATGATCTCCTAAGGTAAGTTCTTATGCTATATTGGTAACGGTTGCTACATCCTCTGGAAAAATTATTATATATATATATATATATTTATATCATCATCATCATCGTTTAACATCCGCTTTCCATGCTAGCATGGGTTGGACGATTTTACTGAGGACTGGTGAAACCAGATGGCTACACCAGGCTCCAATTTGATTTGGCAGAGTTTCTACAGCTGGATGCCCTTCCTAATGCCAACCACTCAGTTTTGGCTGCTATATCTAGCATGGTGGTGTCTTTTAGATACCCTTAATTATAATTTGAATAATAATTATTGCCTATGAGGTTTTTATTCCCATGCTAGCCTCCTGATATGATCGGTATTTTAAATAACGACCTTATCCTTATTTACATATATATATATATATATATATATATATACATATATATACATACATATATATACATACATATACATACATATATATACATACATATATATATATATACATATATATATACACCAACAATAACCACAGCAGCAGCAACAACAACACAAACAATAGTGACTGCAGCAACAAAAACAAAAACAACCGCAACCCCACGAACACCAACACCAACAACAACAATAACAGGGGGAACGGACACACAGACACAGATAACCATAGGCACAAGAACATGGATAAAGGTAAGGTCATGGGGGTTAAGAGGGAGAATAAAGTTGAATGCAACAGAATACTTGGACAGGGAGTCAGTAGACTTAAAACAGAAAACACTAGGTGTGGTGGTAACTATAGCGATAGTGGTGATGGTGGTAGTGGTAATAATAATAGTGATGATGATGGTGGTGGTGGTGGTAATAATCATGACAATAGTAGTGGCAGTAGTAGCGAGGGGAATGGTGGTAGCAGTAACGACAGTAATAGTAGTAGTAGTTATGAAGAAGATAACCCCAGAGAGGCCAACAACATGAATACCAACCTCCTTGACACTCAATTCTTCAACATATGTGACAAAACTTATAATATGAGCTGGATATACCCGACAACATTACCCTTTAACAAAAGAGTCTGCATCCCTAAACATACTCATGACCACATGGAAGCACAATTCACTATAGCTAGGACAAAACTTAGACAGATTTTAGAATTATACACTAAGAGACTGAGACAGAATAAGACAGAGGCCCAACAACTTGGGAATATACCCGCATGTGGCCTACACAAGCTCATGCAGCGCATGAGGAACGGAGAAGTGATATTTTTATATGTACATATATATATATTTATTTATATATATATATATACATATTTTTTTTATATGTATACATATATGTAAAATGGTGTATAACAATGTAATCTTCTCCTCAGGGAAAGAAAGAAAGAAACCAAACTCATCAATACGACATTTTACCAGAATGTGATGAATGTGTATAATGATGAATGAAACCTATTAGGTTTTTTTAAAAAACTGTTAGAAGATATAATGTGAAATGTGAAATGTGAAAGTATCTGAAGTTTCAAAGTGTTTAGTTAAAAAAAAAATTAATTAAATAATCTGTACACCAAACTGAATAGATCTGAAATGGATAAAAAGCCAAGTCAACCTTGGTAAAATTCCAACTCAAAATTTAAACACAGGCGAAATACCACTAAGCATTTTGCCTGCCTCGCTAACGTTTCTGCCAGCTCGCCGCCTTAGACCATAAACATTCAGTTTAGGAATATATTCTTTATTCTTATAGCTGAAGTAAATTTTGTGGCATTTTACCCCATAACTTTTCTTCTAATTTTTGTTCAATGTGACTAACAACTTTGAATCCCCCATACATTTTTCTATCATTCAAACCTAAGAAAAGTATACCTTTAATTTAAAATTGAAAAATTTATGTTAATTGAAGATAAACTTCTGCCTTACTGCCCCCCTTGAGGTTGCAGATATTTTAATGTAACTTTTTTTCTACTGAACCAAATCTCATACTATTTATGCCAAAGTGCAGCTGAGGAGATGTACTCTTTAAAACTGTTAACAGTTTGCAATTTAGTTGAGAACTGAATTAGTGGTGAAGCTTGGAAGCTGCTGCGATTGATGAAATGGTGGACTTAAGAATATACTCAACCATTACCATGGTTGAATGATATGAATATGCATATATAAATAAATATATATATATACATCATTGTCATTGTTTAACATCTGCTTTCCATGCCAGCATAGGCTGGACAGTTTGACTGAGGGCTGGCAAGCCAGGAAGATGCGCCAGGCTCCTGGCAAAGTTTCTACAGCTGGATGCTTTTTACGTGCCACCAACACGAGGGCCAGTGAGGCAGCACTGGCAATGACCACACTTGAATGGTGCTTTTTACATGCCACTGGCACAGAAAGTCAGCCAGCACTGGCATCGACCACGCTCGAATGGTGCTTTTTACGTGCCACTGGAACGGGTGCCAATTAGGAGGTACTGTCATCAGCCACGACAACGACTTCACTTGACTCAATAGGTCTTTGCAAGCGCGGTTTAATGCCCAATGATTAAAGGGTACTCTTAAATGGGCCGGTTATGCTGCACTGGCATAGGCCAGTTACGGTCTCACTTGGCTTGCATATCTTCATAGGTCTCAGTCACTAGTCATTGCCTCCATAAGGCCCAATGTTCAAAGGTTGTGCTTCATCACCTCATCCCAGGTCTTCCTAGGTCTATCTCTTCCACAGGTTCCCTCTACTGCTAGAGTGTGAGACTTTTTCACACAGCTGTCCTCATTCACATGCAGCACATGACCATACCAGCGCAGTGGTCTCTACTGCACACCACATCTGTTGTGTATGCACACTGACATTACACATCCAGCAGAGCATAATAGCTTCCTTCCTTGCAATCTTACACATGTCCTCAGCAGTCATGGCCTGTATTTCACTGCCATGTAGCACGACTGTTTGTCCACATGCGTCATACAGTTTACCGTTTACTGATTGAGAGGCCCTTTGTCTTCAGCAGAGGTAGGAACTCTGAATTTGCCCAGACTATTCTTATTCTAGCAACTACACGCTCAGAGAATCCACCCCTGCTTCTGACTTCGACGCCTAGGTAACGGAAGCTATCAGCTACTTCTAGTTTTTCCCCCTGGCATGTGACGGAAGCTGTTTTCTGCACGTTTTCAGTGTTTATTGCCTCTGAGCATTTGCCACACACAAAAACTATCTTCCCAGTTAGCCTTCCTGTGGTATTGCTACACATTTTATGTGTCCATAGCTTACACCAGGTACATCTTAAGGAGTTTCTACCAATGCCTTTTCTGCAGATAGAGCAGGACCATCTACAAGAAGGGAATTGTGATTTGTCTGCCTTCCTACTTATTAAGTCTTCAGTTATTTCTAGATTGACTCTAAGGCCCTTCGATTCTAGACCTTGCTTCCACACCTGAAACTTCTCTAGTTCTGATAGTGACTCAGCTGTTAGAGCAAGGTCATCAGCATAGGGAAGCTCCCAGTGGCATCCTGTCTTGAACTCCTCTGTTATTGCCTGGAGGACTATGATGAATAAGAGGGGGCTGAGGACTGAACCTTGGTGGACCCCTACCTCTACCCGGAATTCTTCACTGTACTCGTCGCCAAGCCTCACCTTACTGACAGCATCCCTGTACGTGGCTCGTACAGCTCTCACTAACTACTCATTTATCCCTAGATTCCTCACTGACCACCAGATAAGGAATTGGGGGACCCTGTCAAAGGTTCTCTCTATGTCAACAAAAGACAGGTACAGAAGTTTATCTTTGGCTAGGTATTTCTCCTGCAGCTGTCTTACCAGAAATATAGCATCGGTGGTGTTTCTCCCTGGCAGAAACTCAAACTGCATCTCGTCTAAACTGACTCTCTCCCTAATTAGTTGGGCTATGACCCTCTCCATGACCTCCATTACCTGATCCAACAACTTGATACCTCTGTAATTATTTCTATCCAAGACATCACCTTTACCTTTGTAGCAGTTGACTCTGGTGCTGCTACACCAGTCATTGGGTATGACTCCATGTATCACCTGACTGACTATAGCCAACACTGCTAGATATTTTAAGTATCTCTGTGGTGATTCCTGATGGGCCAGGGGCTTTCCCTGTCTTCATACCCTTAATTGCTTTATCTACCAATGTACTATTAATTTGGATAGCTGGTCTCTCAGTTGGGTCAACATTCAGCAGACTCTCTTTCTCCCATCTATTTTCTTCATTAAGCAACCTTCATAGTGGCGTCTCCAAGTCTCTCTCTTTGCAGCCTCATTAAATGCAAGTGAGCCATCATCCATGTGGACACATTTCTCTCCTATGACATTATGCTTCTCTCTCACACACAGTCTTGCAACACGAAATACTTCAAGTTTTTGGTCCTCATGACGCAGAACATTGGCAAATTTTTTCTTATCTGTTTCCCCTCAGGCTAAGTAAACCTGTCTCCTAGCTTCCCATCTGGCAATCTGATATAATTCCCTGCTACAACCTTTCTTCGAGTCCTTCCATGCCTGTTTCTTTTCCCTAATGGCCCTGTGAACTACTTTGTCCCACCACCACATTACTTTGAGTCAAGAGGGGACTTTGCACCATCCACAGATCTGGTGAGTAGCCCTCAACAAGTAGTCCTGTAGGAACCTCCAGTTGTCTTCCACATCATGTGATGCTATATCCCCCTATATTTTGTCAAAAGCTTTGAGTAACAGGTCTCTAAATCTCTGTCCATTCGCAGGATTCTTAAGCTTCCAGACCCTTCTTCTTCATGCTGGTCACCTTCTGGTCATCCATCTATGGTCCTGAAGTCGCTAACTACTTACTAATCTATGCTATGGGGTGCTTCACCTGGTAAGGCTTTGGCATTTGTAAGTAGCCATCCTTCCTGTTTCCTAGCAAGGATGTAATCAATTTGACAAGTGTGTCCACCAGAACGGTAGGTGACTAGGTGACTGGCAAGTTTCCTGAAGCCCGTATTATAAACCACAAGATCATCTGCATTGCAGAACTCCAGTAGCCTGGTTCCTCACTCATTGCGAGAACCAAAACCATAGCCTCCATGTACACCATGGAAGCCTCCTGCATGTTGTCCAACATGCCCAGTGAAGTTGCCAGCCATAAAGAGAAGGTCCCTGTCATTCGTCAATGAAGTAGTCAGCAAGAGGGTGTCATAAAATCGGTCTTTCTGTCCATCAGGTAGCCCTGGTTGAGGGGTATAAGCCGAGATAATGGTTGCTAACCCATGTTGCAGCACTAATCTAATCTTAAGTATTCTATCACAGACTCTGACTACCTTGATTATCTTATCAACCCATTTCTCTGCAAGAAGTATACCCACATCCCTGACCCCGTCAGTGTTCCCTGCCCAGAAAATCTTATCCCTATGTTCTTTGCCTGTGAGGAACCTAGCAGAACTTCCTCTCCACCTTACTTCTTGGATGCAGCACAAATCTACACATCTCCATTCAAGCATCTTACCATACCTACTCTTCAGTGTGCCAACTCTGAGGGTGTAGGAGGTGTTGGCCCACGAGACCTTGGGGTGGGGGACAGTAGCGTCACGTCCCTGAAAAGAAAGCTCGCATTTGGCAGAACTCATAAACATACAATAGCCTTCAACCTGCATACACTACACCATTTTATGCACTACATAATCACTACATTACATAGAAAATAAACCCTAAGTAGGGATGGGGGAACATTAAGTCTTTGGAGGTGTTCATGGGAAAGACATCCGATAAAGGTCAGAGGATAGAAACTTCTGGTACAAGTGGTGGGAGTGGGAAGGGCAGGTGCACCGCTAAACAGCAAAAACTGGTGCGAGAGAATATTAATGATAATAATGAGATAGAATTGGGTATTTGAATTCTTAACTAGATCTATAACCAACAATTCGATAAATGAATAAATAAAGGACAATAATAAACGAGTGTGAGAAAGAGGGAGAGTTGGATTGAGTGAAGGGATCTTAAGTTTTTTTTCTCTCTAAACATAGGGCATGGAAGACGAAACTGTGTTTACATAGATATTGAACTAGATAAATAATGAAATGAAATAATAAAGTACTTATAATAATTTGCACTGGAAAAGAGGATTTAGATGTGTACTAGCTTGGAAAACAAGGCTGCTTGTCTGAACATCTGGTTTCTACTCAGTGTGGCGAGGTTTTAAAATATGAGGTAGGGAGATCTGAATGAGCTAGTTTAGATAGGGTGGGGTGAGCAGAGGTAAAGTGTTGGGAGAAGTAAGCAGTTAACGAAATTGAAAGAGAAAGAGAGATAGACCAGAGTTAGGCTGGTCGAAGACAGAGCACAAGGAGATGGAATTTTGGGATTTAAGGTAACATAATTGAAATACATCTATGTGTGTGAGATAATTGTTTCAGTATTAATAGTGAAAGTATTATCTCACATTACAATAGAGATGGTATTGTTTCACTTTTGACACATAATACTGAAATAGTGTAAAAGATAAGAGATTACTCTGAGCTCGCATTAGGCAAGAAGTTGAAAATTTTTTTCAGTCTGTGACACTGCATGAACCCTAAGTAAGGCATGTGTAAAATTTGAATGAAATTTGTTGGGTAGATCTTGAGTTTTAGTGATGCACACGTAGACATACACACATTCTCAGTTTTATATATATAGATATCAAATCAGAAGGGGCTTGCAAGCGGTATGGCCATCTGCAGTTCCGAGCAGATGTAGCAACATAGATGAGGGCAGGTTATTGCTCAAAAAAGATAATAACTCTAGGAAGGAAAAGCAAAACCCGCCAGAAATATCCCTCCGAGTTCAGCTGATCTCCATAAATTAAAAAAAATCTGGGGTCACAAAAGGCAGTGCCATGAATGTCTACATCAACAAAGAAAAACTCCCAGTGGATGGTAAATTGAAACTTCTTTCCAATGTGCATTCTGCAAGTCCCATGATAGAAATATTGTGTGAATATTGTATACATGTATGATTGGATTGTATAAATATTTTTCAAATTTACTTCGTTTTTACTTTTTATTTACCTGTAATTTTAATTTGCCTTGTAAGGTGAGTGACAAGTTTTGATTTAAGTTTTACTGTAAATCTTTATTATATATTTTCTTGTGTGTTCATGTATGTGTGTATGTATATTACAATTATTGATGTATTTAATTTTCTAGCTTTCTTCAAAAACAAATTCCAGTATTTCAGTTTATTTTACCTTTATGGTACACCTGTTCTTCTGTGCATTAAATTCAACTGATAATCTAGTGATGTACACAATTCTTCTATATTAAAATTTTGTTGCACACCCAATTCATTTTCTATGGTGATGTTTAAACAAAATTTTAATATTTTTATATTTTGCTCAGTTTACCTGTAATTAGAGTCACTTTGAGACAAAAATTATGCAATAGAATTGATTAAGAAGCCTTTCTTCAATTATGTTCCAAATATCACATTAATATGTTGATAAATAAAAAAGTTACAGTTGTTTAATGAAACTAGTCTAAATGATTGAAACTCACGAGGGGTGTATTTTGGTCAGAAATATAGTAACGAAAGAGTTAACAAAAACAATATATGCAGATTTTAGTGATACTATCATCAAAAACAAGCAGCAAGTTTGAATTCAAAATGTTTTTGAATGAAAACATAGGAAACTAAGAAAATATACTACAAACATAAAAACATGTGATTATGAATTGGATATTTCTTTTTCCAAAAGTGAAATGATTTTGACAAAAAATTCTAATAGTGAGATAAGATACAAAAAAAAAAAAAGAATTTGTACCTGACCTAGTCACAGTCTTTGCAAGGAAACAAAACTATTTTACTTTTTCCTTTGAACCAGTTACTGCAAAAACGAATCGTTATGCAGAAAGAGGATAGAAAAAATTTCTTTTGAAGGCTTCCCACATACTTGAAATAAAGCACTTTTAGGAATATTGTGTGCGTGCGTGTACGAGTACATGTATTTTGATTTATATTTTCCAAATTTACCTTGTTTTCATTCTTTATTGTAATTTTAATTTACGTCTAAGATATTTGACAAAGTTTGATTAATTTGGATTGTGAAACGTTATTATGTGTGTTTCTGTGTACTTACGTATATGTGCAAGTTTATTTAATTTAGTTAATGGTATGATTTCATTTCCTAATTTTCTTCAAAGACAAATTCCAGTATTTCATTCCGATTTATTTCTATGGCACACCTATCTTATGTGCATTAAGTCCAACTGATAAATAATCCAGTAATTAGCATAATCCTTCTCTATTAAAATTTTGTTGTATACTCATTGAATATTAATTAGCTAACTTATTTTCTGCGCTGATGTTTAAACAAAATTTTAATAATTTTATATTTTGCTGAATTTAACTGGATTTACCAGTAATTATATTTTGCTTTGAGACAATTGTTAAATCATGTTCCAAAACTCACATCAATGTGTTGATAAATAAAGAAAGAGTTGTTTCATTATGAACAAATAACAGACAGAAATTGGTTACAAAGATTATGTACATGAAAATTAAACACAAAACCTGGTTACTTTTTTGCAAACATAATTCTTATCGCTCCTTAAAATTATGGCTTTTAAGTGTTGATTTCTCAGCCCAAGAATTACAGCGTGATGTGCTGCTTGACTGGTCCCCCCTCTCTCTCTCTCTCTCTCTTTCTATATATATATGATGATGATGATGATGATCTTTTCTCCCGCCATGCCTCTGTCTACCCCTCCATCCTCTCTCTCTCTTTCGTAGTTTTTCCTTAAGGTCTTCAGGTTCTGGCTATATATAAATGAGAAACCCATTCTAAATTATCTCGCTGACATACTACGACGAAATCTCCAAGATGCAGATAAGATAGAGATTTTTTATTTATTTACGGCCTCAAACATCTCATAATACCTTCGCGCTTTAGTTGCCCCCTATTATTTATCTTGTTTCTCTCCATGAAATTCAATTGAATTCAGTTGTTGTCTTAAATTCATGCTTATTCATTTTCTAAGCTTCCTAAATTCATGCTACGTTATATTCTAATCACCCAGAATTCATTGCTCTTTTAAAAATTACGATTTATGCATTGTTGTCTCTCAAATATTTAAAATCTACAATTAAGAGCCCTATCTACTCGCTGGCGGTAACCCGCCCTCCCACCCCCTCCACCGGAAGTTCATTCCTCTGTCATCCCACCCCCTCCACCGGAAGTTCATTCCTCTGTCATCCCACCCCCTCCACCGGAAGTTCATTCCTCTGTCATCCCACCCCCTCCACCGGAAGTTCATTTCTCTGTCATCCCACCCCCTCCACCGGAAGTTCATTCCTCTGTCATCCCGCCCCCTCCACCGGAAGTTCATTCCTCTGTCATCCTGTCAACCTCGGCTGTCTCCCGGAACCCATCTAGTGGCCTTGGCCATCCTCTCCCCTACCTTTGGGTAGCGCATTAAGGTTGAGAAATGTTTGCAGGTTGTAGGTACTGTTTTGCTTATGAATTCTTCCAATTGCAAGTTTTCTTTTCAGGTACACGACACTGCTTTTCCCCTTCCCAGGCTACAGGCCCACACCCCCAACACCCATACTGTTAGGATTGGCACTCTCAACGTCGGCACGCTGAAAGGTAGATCTGGTGAAATTGTTGAGATGCTTGAACGGAGATGCGTAGATATGTGCTGCATCCAGGAAGTAAGATGGAGAGGAGGTTCTGCAAGGTTCCTCACAGGCAAAGAACACAGGTACAAGATTTTCTGGGCAGGGAACACTGACGGGGTCGGGGGCGTAGGAATACTTCTAGCGGAGAAATGGGTGGATAAGGTAATCGAGGTCGTTAGAGTAAGTGACAGAGTACTTAAGATCAGACTAGTGCTTCATCATAGATTAGCTACTGTCATCTCAGCCTATGCACCTCAACCTGGGCTACCAGATGGTCTGAAAGACCAATTCTATGACACCCTCTTCCAAACTACCTCGTCGACGAGTGACAGGGACCTTCTCTTTGTGGCTGGAGACTTCAACGGTCATGTCGGACGTCGTGCTGGGGACTTCCATGGCATACATGGAGGCTATGGCTTCGGTTCCCGCAACGAGGAGGGAACCAGACTGCTGGAGTTCTGTGATGCAACCAATCTTATGGTCTGCAATACCAACTTCAGGAAACCTGCCAGTCACCTAGTCACCTACCGCTCCGGCAGACACTCTAGCCAAATCGACTACATCCTCGCCAGAAATAGGGAAAGAGGGCGGCTTATAAATGCCAAAACCTACCCTGGCGAAGAATGTACCCCACAACATAGATTAGTAGTTAGCGACTTTGGGATCAAGGCAAAATGGGTGCCCAGAATTAGACAGGCTTGGAGAAGAAGGGTGTGGAAGCTTAAAGACCCTGCAAACGGACAGAGACTTAGAGACAAGTTACTTGAAGCATTTAACGAAATAGAAGGGGATATAGCATCATACAACGTGGAAGACAATTGGAGATTTCTGCGGGACAACCTGTTGAAAGCCACCGACCAGATTTGTGGGTGGTGTAAGGTCCCCTCCCAACCCAGAGTAACGTGGTGGTGGAACAAGGAGGTAGACAGGGCTATTAGACAAAAGAAACAGGCTTGGAAGGACTGGAAGAACAGTGGTAGCAGGGAATTGTACCAATGTGCCAGAAGGGAGGCTAGGCGACAGGTTTATTTAGCCAGAGGGGAAGCAGATAAGGAAAGATTTGCCAATGTTCTGCGCCGTGAGGACCAAAGACTCGAGGTATTTCGTGTTGCAAGACAGTGTAGGAGAGAGAATAGTGATGTTGTAGGAGAGAAATGTGTTCGCATGGATGATGGTACGCTTGCATTAAATGAGGATGCAAAGAAAGAGGTCTGGAGATGCCACTACGATAGATTGCTTAATAAAGAGAATGGTTGGGAGAAAGAGAGCCTGCCTTATGTCGACCCAATAGAGGGACCAGCTATCCGAGTTGATAGTACCAGGGTAGATAAAGCAATTAAGAGTATGAAGACTGGGAAAGCCCCCGGCCCATCAGGAATCACTGCAGAGATGCTCAAAATATCCGGCAGTGTTGGCTATAGCCTAGTCACCCGTATTACGAACCAGGTGATACACGAAGGAGTCATACCCTATGACTGGTGTAGCAGCATCATAGTCAACTGCTACAAAGGTAAAGGGGACGCTTTAGATACAAATAATTACAGAGGCATCAAGCTGTTAGATCAGGTTATGAAAGTTACAGAGAGGGTCATAGCCCAACTAATTAGGGAGCGAATCAATTTAGATGAGATGCAGTTTGGGTTCGTGCCAGGTAAAAGCACTACTGATGCCTTATTTCTAGTGAGACAGTTGCAGGAGAAATACCTAGCTAAGGATAAACCTCTGTACCTGGCTTTCGTTGACATGGAGAAAGCCTTTGACAGGGTCCCCCGATCCCTTATCTGGTGGTCAATGAGGAAACTTGGGATAGAAGAATGGTTAGTGAGAGCTGTGCGAGCCATGTACAGAGATGCTGCCAGTAAGGTGAGGGTTGGAAATGAGTACAGCAATGAATTCCGGGTAGAGGTAGGGGTCCACCAAGGTTCCGTCCTCAGCCCCCTATTATTTACCATAGTCCTCCAGGCAATCACAGAGGAGTTCAAGACAGGTTGCCCCTGGGAGCTCCTCTATGCTGATGACCTTGCCCTAATTGCGGAGTCACTATCAGAACTAGAGGAGAAGTTTCAGGTGTGGAAGCAAGGTCTAGAATTGAAGGGCCTTAGAGTCAACCTAGCTAAAACCAAAATCCTAATAAGTAGGAAGGTAGATAAAACACAAACCCCTTCAGGTAGATGGCCCTGCTCAGTATGTAGAAAAGGAGTAGGTAGTAACTCTATAAGATGTACTCGGTGCAAGCTATGGACACATAAGAGGTGCAGCAACATCAAAGGCAGGTTAACTAGCAAGTTAGTTTTTGTTTGTGGCAGATGTTCAGGTGCAATAAAGACTGCAAACAAACAGGAAACAACTTCTATCTCATTCCAGGGTGAAAAACTAGAGGTAGTCGATAGCTTCCGCTATCTGGGCGACCAAGTTAGTAGTGGGGGTGGGTGCGCTGAAAGTGTAGCTGCTAGAATAAGAATAGCCTGGGCAAAGTTTAGAGAGCTCTTACCCCTGCTGGCGACAAAGGGACTCTCACTCAGAGTAAAAGGCAGACTGTATGACGCATGCGTACGAACAACCATGCTACATGGCAGTGAAACATGGGCTGTAACTGCTGAGGACATACGTAAGCTCGCAAGGAATGAAGCCAGTATGCTCCGTTGGATGTGTAATGTCAATGTGAATACCCGTCAGAGTGTAAGTATCTTGAGAGAAAAGCTGAACATTAGAAGCATCAGTTGTGGCGTGCAAGAGAGACGATTGCGCTGGTATGGACATGTGGTGAGAATGGAGGAGGATAGCTGCGTGAAAAAGTGCCACACCCTAACAGTTGAGGGAACCCGTGGAAGAGGTAGGCCCAGGAAGACCTGGGCTGAGGTGGTGAGGCAAGACCTTCGTACATTGGGCCTCACCGAGGCGATGACTACGGACCGAGACCTTTGGAAATGGGCTGTGCGTGAGAAGACCCGGCAAGCCAAGTAAGATCGTTGCCAGTGCCCCTGGACTGGTTCTTGTGCGGGTGGCACATGAGATGCACCATTTTGAGCGTGGCCGTTGCCAGTACCGCCTGACTGGCTCCTGTAGGATTTTCGAGCGAGATCGTTGCCAGTGCCCCTGGACTGGCTTGTGTGGGTGGCACATAAAAGACACCATTTCGAGCGTGGCCGTTTTCGTGCGGGTGACACGTAAAAGCACCCACTACACTCTCTGAGTGGTTGGCGTTAGGAAGGGCATCCAGCTGTAGAAACTCTGCCAAATCAGACTGGAGCCTGGTGTTGCCATCCGGTTTCACCAGTCCTCAGTCAAATCGTCCAACCCATGCTAGCATGGAAAGCGGACGTTAAACGATGATGATGATGATGATGATGATGACATCTCTGTAAGATAAATGCTATCTGTTATTTCAAAATAAAGGAATCCAAACATGGAGTTTCTCCATGTAGTGGGAGGAATGTAACCAAGATTTAACTAGTATCTGGTGTGGCTACAAGACTGTAAACCTTCTTTCACTATAATGATTCAAAAAAAAAAAAACAAAAAAAAATGCTATCGAGCAAACTGACTTGTGAATTTACAGACAGGCATGTAAATTCACTTATTTTCTCACCCCACCAATTCTGTTGGTCATCATTTCTGATTCCCCCTCCCTAATAATGAAATTTATGCCAATATATTGGGCATATACGTTTTAAGTGGAGGTTGAATGCAAAATACACATATGTAGCATGTATTTTCATTGTTTTGTTCTGGAACCTACCTATTTAAATGGACAAACACAAGATTAATTGTTCCATGTAAACCTAAGAGATTTTAAATCACTGATTAATGATCCATTAAAACGAATGTATACAGAATTAAAAATCAAACAAAAGATAAATACATTTTAAAAAGAAAGTATCTCATATAAATCATTCTATACTCACCTTTTCTGATTTTGCATTAGAAGCATCAATGCCATTATCATTTGATAAAGTCATAGAGGCCAAATCGGAAGTCACATCATCTTCACTAAAATAAAGAAAATGAACCAATTAATATCATGACAAACTCTCTCATAGTAATAAAAAATTTGATATGCTAAACTGGATTCGAAATGAAGACCTTTTACACTAAAGATACTAATACAAAATGAAGCCAAGTAAAAGAGTACAGATATCTACATAGACACAAATGTAGGAAGAAAAAGAATTTGTAGCTCTGAAACAATATATATCATCACCAGTAACACTGCCATGTTCACTTTTCCATGTTTGCATGAGTTAGAAAGAATTCATTAAGGAAAATTTTTGGCTAGATGCTCTTCCTGTCACCAATAGTCACCTGTTTCCAAGAAAGATAATATATCACCTAAGGCTGGACATCTTTTTCTTGCATGCAAGATGATAAAACTCATTTTCAACTATTGCAGGATGTCAAAACAAAGATACATATAAACACATACATCCATACACACAAATATTTACAAACACACGACAGACTGCTTTCACTTTCCATCTACCAAATCCACTCACAAGGCTTTAGGAAAGATGCCAAAATGCTTATGCAGTGCAACCAAACTTGAACTGTGTAGTTGGAAAGAGAAATTCTCATGTACATAGCCATGCCAGCACCTATTAGACAGAGATATGTATAGACAAACATTTTTGTATGTATGTCAGGGTGAATATATATATATATGTACCTGAGTATGCACATAAATGTGCTATAAGGTGGGGAAAAAATAGTACTTGAATACTGGAGGTAGAGTAATATGCTTTATTATTAAAGCTGCAAAAACATCACAATATTTTTGTGATGTTTTTGCAGGTTTAATAATAAAGTGTATATATCATCATCATCGGTTAACATCCATTTTCCGTGCTA
The DNA here is from genome assembly GCF_046866305.1 of Octopus bimaculoides. NCBI lineage: Eukaryota > Metazoa > Mollusca > Cephalopoda > Octopoda > Octopodidae > Octopus > Octopus bimaculoides. The sequence goes on along the minus strand of NC_142936.1, from coordinate 32,826,561 downwards.
ACATGGGTCAGACGGTTTGACTGAAGTCTGGAGATCCAGTGGCTGCACCAGACTCCAATCTGATCCTTAAGCCAACCACTCTGAGAGTGTACTGGGTGCTTTTTATGTGCCACCAGCACAGGAGCCAGTCAGGCAGGACTGGCATTGATCACATTCGGATAGTGCTTCTTGCATTGTCACCAGCATGAGGGCCAGTCAACCACATTCGGATGGTGCTTTTTACGTGCCACTGGCATGGGAGCTAGTTAGGGAGTGCTGGCCACAGCTATGATATTAGTTTTACTTGACTCAACAGGTCTTCTCAAGCATATCACATCGCCCGTTGCATCAGGAGTACTCTTAACTGGGCCGGACATGCATGGCTGCGGTTTCACTTTAGTTGCCAGGTCTTCTCAAGCACAGCATATCTCCAAAGGTCTTGGTCTCCTCTGTTAGGCCCAATGTTCGAAGGTCGTGCTTCACCACCTCATGCCAGGTCTTCCTGGGTCTATCTCTTCCAAAGATTTCTTCCACAGTTAGGGAGTGGCGCTTCCTCACACAGCTGTCCTCATCCATATGTAACACATGACCATACCAGCACAGTCATCTCTTGCACACTACATCTGATGTTTCTTATGTCCAACTTTTCTCTCAGGCTGCTTACACTCTGTCGTGTATGCACACTGACATTACATATCCAGCGGATGATACTAGCGTCATTTCATTCAAGCCTACACATGTCCTCAGCAGTCACGGCCCATGTTTCACTGCTGTGTAGCATGGTAGTTCGCACACATGCATCATACAGTCTACCTTTCACCCTGAACAAGAGGCTCATAGTTGCCAGCAGAGGTAGAAGCTCCTTGAACTTTGCCCAGGCTATTCTTATTCTAGCTGCTACACTCTCAGAGAAACCACCCCCAACTACAGACTTAGTCGTCTAGGTAGCAGAAGCTATTAACTACTACTAGTTTTTCCCCCTGGCATGTGATGGAATCTGTTTTCTGTACATCTTCAGTGTTTGTTACCCCTTTGCATCTGCCACGCACAAAAACTATTTTCCCAATTAACCTTCCTCTGATATGCTGCACCTTCTGTGTATCCATAGCTTACACTGGGTACATCATATGGAGTTTCTACCCATGCCTTTTCTACAGATTGAGCAGGGTGACACGTAATACTTAAATAGTGGAGGAGATATGATGTTGCTGTGAGCTCGAACTATGCAAGAAGTTAAAAAAAATTTTTTGACTAAAACACAACTGGGACCCTAAGTAAGGCATGTGTAAAATTAGAATGAAATTGGTTGTGTAGTTCTCGAGTTTTAGGGAGACACACAGACATACATTCTCATTTTTATATATATATAATGTAAAAATGGTGGTGCATCAGCATGGCCGCAGCTCTAAGCTGAAACTTTAAAAAAAAAAAAAAAATTTATTCATACATATGTCTATGTAAATGTTTATATAAATGCTAGTGTTATCTATCATAGGAGAGGTCACTTTGAAAGTGTATTATGTCAAGGGTTTGTGATTTGACAGCCTTCCTACTTACTAAGACTTTGGTTTTTGGTTTTTGCTAGGTTAACCCTAAGGCCCTTCGGTTCTAGACTTGCTTCCACACTCTAAACTTTCTCTCTAGTTCTGGCAGTGACTCTGCTATTAGAGCAAGGTCATCAGCATAGAGGAGCTCCCAGGGGCAGCCTGTCTTGAATTCCTCCGTTATTACCTAGAGGACTATAAAGAATGAGAGGGCTGAGGACTGATCCTTGGTGAACACCTACTTCTACTTAGAATTCTTCACTATACTCGTTGCCAACACTCACCTTACAGACAGCATCTCTGTACAGGGCTTGCACAGCTCTTACCCTAGTCATCTATCCCTAGTTTCTGCACTGACCACCATACAAAGGATCAGGGGACCTTGTCAAAGGCTTTCTCCAAATCAACAAAAGCCAAGTTTATCTTTGGCTAGGTATTTCTCCTGCAGTTGCCTTACCAGAAATATAGCATCAATGGTGCTTCTGCCTGGTACAAAACCAAACTGCATCTCATCTAGGTTAACTCTCTCTCTAATTTGTTGGGCTATGACCCTCTCTGTAACTTTCATCACCTGATCCAATAATTTGATACCCCTGTAATTATTTCTATCTAAAGCATCGCCTTTACCCTTGTAGCAGTTGACTATGGTGCTGCTACACCAGTCATTGGGTATGACTTCTTCATAAACTTGATTTACGATGCGGGTGACAAGACCATAACCTACACCACCCAATATTTTAAGCATCTCTGCAGTGATTCCTGATGGGCCAAGTGCTTTCGCGGTCTTTATATCCTTAACTGCTTTATCTACCAGAGTACTGTCGATTTGTGCAGCTGGCCTCTCAATTGGGTCAACCTTTGGCAGATTTTCCTCCTCTGATTCATCCTCCACATTCAATAGTCTTTCATAATGGCATCTCCAAGCCTCTTTCTTTGCAGAATCATTAAATGCAAAGGCACCATCATCCATGCAGACACATATCTCTCCTACAGCATCATGGTTTTCTCTCACACACAGTCTGAAATACTTCAGTTCTTTGGTCCTCATGTCGCTGAACATTGGCAGACTTCTTTTTCTGCTACTCCCTTGGCTATATATACCTGTCTCCTAGCTTCCCCTTTGGCTCTCTGATACATTCTTCTGGCCTTTAAAATTTCATCAACATCAAACATATATGAATTTTCATGAGGGTTACAGCCGTTATGCATAGAATATAATTTCCAAATTTCATAAAGATCCATTCAGTACTTTTGACATAGTTTTGGATAAGAAAACGAATGACTAATGTGTGTGTATGGGTGTATATATGTATAGATATCTGTATGCATGTATATATGTGTACATATTACATGTACATCTATATATATACATCTATATGTATACATATACATCTCTCTCTCTCTCTCTCTCTCTCTCTCTCCCTCTATATTCCCACCCCCTCCACCGGAAGTTTCATTCCTCTGTCATCCCACCCCCTCCACCGGAAGTTCATTCCTCTGTCATCCCACCCCCTCCACCGGAAGTTCATTCCTCTGCCATCCCACCCCCTCCACCGGAAGTTCATTCCTCTGTCATCCCACCCCCTCCACCGGAAGTTCATTCCTCTGTCATCCCACCCCCTCCACCGGAAGTTCATTCGTCTGTCATCCCACCCCCTCCACCGGAAGTTTCATTCCTCTGTCATCCCACCCCCTCCACCGGAAGTTCATTCCTCTGTCATCCCACCCCCTCCACCGGAAGTTCATTCCTCTGCCATCCCACCCCCTCCACCGGAAGTTCATTCCTCTGTCATCCCACCCCCTCCACCGGAAGTTCATTCGTCTGCCATCCCACCCCCTCCACCGGAAGTTTCATTCCTCTGTCATCCCACCCCCTCCACCGGAAGTTCATTCCTCTGTCATCCCACCCCCTCCACCGGAAGTCCATTCCTCTGTCATCCCACCCCCTCCACCGGAAGTTCATTCCTCTGTCATCCCACCCCCTCCACCGGAAGTTCATTCCTCTGTCATCCCACCCCCTCCACCGGAAGTTTCATTCCTCTGTCATCCCACCCCCTCCACCGGAAGTTCATTCCTCTGTCATCCCACCCCCTCCACCGGAAGTTCATTCCTCTGTCATCCCACCCCCTCCACCGGAAGTCCATTCCTCTGCCATCCCACCCCCTCCACCGGAAGTTCATTCCTCTGTCATCCCACCCCCTCCACCGGAAGTTCATTCCTCTGTCATCCCACCCCCTCCACCGGAAGTTCATTCCTCTGCCATCCCACCCCCTCCACCGGAAGTTCATTCCTCTGCCATCCCATCCCCTCCACCGGAAGTCCATTCCTCTGCCATCCCACCCCTCCACCGGAAGTTCATTCCTCTGTCATCCCACCCCCTCCACCGGAAGTTCATTCCTCTGTCATCCCACCCCCTCCACCGGAAGTTCATTCCTCTGCCATCCCACCCCCTCCACCGGAAGTTCATTCCTCTGCCATCCCACCCCCTCCACCGGAAGTTCATCTCTGTCATCCCGCCCCCTCCACCGGAAGTTCATTCCTCTGTCATCCCACCCCTCCACCGGAAGTTCATTCCTCTGTCATCCCACCCCTCCACCGGAAGTTCATTCCTCTGTCATCCCACCCCCTCCACCGGAAGTTCATTCCTCTGTCATCCCACCCCCTCCACCGGAAGTTCATTCCTCTGTCATCCCACCCCCTCCACCGGAAGTTCATTCCTCTGTCATCCCGCCCCCTCCACCGGAAGTTCATCCCTTTGTCATCCTGTCAACCTCGGCTGTCTCCCGGAACCCATCTAGTGGCCTTGGCCATCCTCTCCCCTACCTTTGGGTAGCGCATTAAGGTTGAGAAATGTTTGCAGGTTGTAGGTAATGTTTTGCTTATGAATTCTTCCAATTGCAAGTTTTCTTTTCAGGTACACGACACTGCTTTTCCTCTTCCCAGGCTACAGGCCCACACCCCCAACACCCATACTGTTAGGATTGGCACTCTCAACGTCGGCACGCTGAAAGGTAGATCTGGTGAAATTGTTGAGATGCTTGAACGGAGATGCGTAGATATGTGCTGCATCCAGGAAGTAAGATGGAGAGGAGGTTCTGCAAGGTTCCTCACAGGCAAAGAACACAGGTACAAGATTTTCTGGGCAGGGAACACTGACGGGGTCGGGGGCGTAGGAATACTTCTAGCGGAGAAATGGGTGGATAAGGTAATCGAGGTCGTTAGAGTAAGTGACAGAGTACTTAAGATCAGACTAGTGCTTCATCATAGATTAGCTACTGTCATCTCAGCCTATGCACCTCAACCTGGGCTACCAGATGGTCTGAAAGACCAATTCTATGACACCCTCTTGCAAACTACCTCGTCGACGAGTGACAGGGACCTTCTCTTTGTGGCTGGAGACTTCAACGGTCATGTCGGACGTCGTGCTGGGGGCTTCCATGGCATACATGGAGGCTATGGCTTCGGTTCCCGCAACGAGGAGGGAACCAGACTGCTGGAGTTCTGTGATGCAACCAATCTTATGGTCTGCAATACCAACTTCAGGAAACCTGCCAGTCACCTAGTCACCTACCGCTCCGGCAGACACTCTAGCCAAATCGACTACATCCTCGCCAGAAATAGGGAAAGAGGGCGGCTTATAAATGCCAAAACCTACCCTGGCGAAGAATGTACCCCACAACATAGATTAGTAGTTAGCGACTTTGGGATCAAGGCAAAATGGGTGCCCAGAATTAGACAGGCTTGGAGAAGAAGGGTGTGGAAGCTTAAAGACCCTGCAAACGGACAGAGACTTAGAGACAAGTTACTTGAAGCATTTAACGAAATAGAAGGGGATATAGCATCATACAACGTGGAAGACAATTGGAGATTTCTGCGGGACAACCTGTTGAAAGCCACCGACCAGATTTGTGGGTGGTGTAAGGTCCCCTCCCAACCCAGAGTAACGTGGTGGTGGAACAAGGAGGTAGACAGGGCTATTAGACAAAAGAAACAAGCTTGGAAGGACTGGAAGAATGGTGGTAGCAGGGAATTGTACCAATGTGCCAGAAGGGAGGCTAGGCGACAGGTTTATTTAGCCAGAGGGGAAGCAGATAAGGAAAGATTTGCCAATGTTCTGCGCCGTGAGGACCAAAGACTCGAGGTATTTCGGGTTGCAAGACAGTGTAGGAGAGAGAATAGTGATGTTGTAGGAGAGAAATGTGTTCGCATGGATGATGGTACGCTTGCATTAAATGAGGATGCAAAGAAAGAGGTCTGGAGATGCCACTACGATAGATTGCTTAATAAAGAGAATGAATGGGAGAAAGAGAGCCTGCCTTATGTCGACCCAATAGAGGGACCAGCTATCCGAGTTGATAGTACCAGGGTAGATAAAGCAATTAAGAGTATGAAGACCGGGAAAGCCCCCGGCCCATCAGGAATCACTGCAGAGATGCTCAAAATATCTGGCAGTGTTGGCTATAGCCTAGTCACCCGTATTACGAACCAGGTGATACACGAAGGAGTCATACCCTATGACTGGTGTAGCAGCATCATAGTCAACTGCTACAAAGGTAAAGGGGACGCTTTAGATACAAATAATTACAGAGGCATCAAGCTGTTAGATCAGGTTATGAAAGTTACAGAGAGGGTCATAGCCCAACTAATTAGGGAGCAAATCAATTTAGATGAGATGCAGTTTGGGTTCGTGGCAGGTAAAAGCACTACTGATGCCTTATTTCTAGTGAGACAGTTGCAAGAGAAATACCTAGCCAAGGATAAACCTCTGTACCTGGCTTTCGTTGACATGGAGAAAGCCTTTGACAGGGTCCCCCGATCCCTTATCTGGTGGTCAATGAGGAAACTTGGGATAGAAGAATGGCTAGTGAGAGCTGTGCGAGCCATGTACAGAGATGCGGCCAGTAAGGTGAGGGTTGGAAATGAGTACAGCAATGAATTCCGGGTAGAGGTAGGGGTCCACCAAGGTTCCGTCCTCAGCCCCCTATTATTTACCATAGTCCTCCAGGCAATCACAGAGGAGTTCAAGACAGGTTGCCCCTGGGAGCTCCTCTATGCTGATGACCTTGCCCTAATTGCGGAGTCACTATCAGAAC
>NC_142936.1:32627074-32639574 GCF_046866305.1 Octopus bimaculoides | reverse complement strand
ACTCCCAAACTATACGGTCGTTATATTGACGACTGTATCGGTGCGACCTCACTCTCCCGCGAACATCTAGACTCCTTCCTCTCTTTTGTCAAATCTTTCCATCCTGCCCGTCACCTCTCCTGCACTATTTCCAACACTTCCGTCGCCTTTCTCGACTTTTCAATCAGCATTCATCACTCCACTCTCACCACCTCCATCCACTACAAACACACAGACTCACACTCATACCCCAACTTCTCCTCCCACCTTAAACACACCAAGCTCACCATCCCCTATTCCCAATTCCTCCGTCTGCGCAGGCTCTGCCGTGACAACCATGACTTTGAGACTCAGTCTCAGCTTATGGCTTGCCACTTCATCCTACGTGGATATCCCCTCACCACTATCCACACCGCGCTTGCCAGAGCACGTTCCGTGGACCGTGCATCTGCACTCCCTCGCCCCGCCCCGCCCCGCCGTCACCCGTCTCTCATTTCCCCTCACATACCTCCTCTTCACCCTACCTCTCCAACGTACTATTCTCCGAGCCTTCCAGCGACTCCAGTCCGACCCCTCCACTTCGCACATCTTCCCTAACCGACCTCTCCTCTCCTCCAAGCGAGCCCACAACCTACGTGACCTCCTGGTCCACAGTTTTTTCCCAACCCGGCTCACTCCCCTGCCCCCACCCATGCTGCCGCACTTGCCCTTACCTCTTTAACACCACCATCCTCAAAGGCGCTCATCATCGACCCTATCATATCACTGACTCCTTCACCTGCATTTCTAGCAACGTCATCTACTGCATCTCCTGTTCTCTCTGTCCTTTTCTGTACATCGGTCAGACGGGACGCCGCTTGGCTGACCGGTTCGCGGAACACTTCTGAGACACCAGACTCGGCAACGACACCCCGGTCTCGCACCATTTCCGCTCTACCGGTTATTCCTTACACCACCTGTCTGTGTTCGGATTGTCCTTGCACAGGGGCCATCCGGACTCCCGTCTTCGCCGTGAACAGGATTTAACCATCTCTCTTCGCTCCTTTGCGTCACATGGGCTCAACTCTCCTCCCCTCTTCATCTAACCTCCCTCCTCCCTCCTCTCTTCCTCTCACACCTACTTCCTCCCTTCACTCCCACCCACCTCTCCTCTCCTCTGTTGCTCTGACACCTACTTCCAAGTGCTGTTAGATCATGTGAACTCAATAAAGCCATCTATACAGTTCACAATGGAAAAGGAAAAGTACAATCAGCTAGCATTCCTGGATGTATTAATAACACGCACCAAGTACGGACTCAGGACATCCGTATACCGCAAGCCGACCGTCACTGGACAATACCTCAACTTCAATTCCCACCATCCATACAGTGTAAAGAGAGGGATTGCTCAGTGCCTAAAACATCGAGCAAAGAATATAAGTAGCGATCATGATACACACCACAAAGAAATGATCAAGCTCAATAACAATCTATTAAGCAACAGCTACCCCAAAAACATACTAGCCACTCCAATTATGAAGAAAAGAGAGGATGAAACCAATAAACTGCCCTCAGTCTGTCTACCCTGTGTGAAAGGCCTCTCCGAAAAGATACAAAAGATATGCGGCCCATATGGCATCAGGACAGTATTCAGGAGTAATACAACATTTCGCAGATATTTCCTTCGAGTAAAACTACCAATAGAAGAGAATATGACCAAAGACTGTGTGTACTCCGTCCCATGCAGCTGTGGTATGTTATACAAAGGTGAAACATGTCGCCCCCTCAAAATAAGGGTAGACGAACATCGCAAAGCTGTGACACGAGGAGATATTGATGAATCGGGTATAGCTGATTATGTATGGAAAAATGGAAACCACCTCCCCCCTCTGGGATTAAGTTAAAATAATAGACAGAGAATATCTGGAAAATACAAAACTAAAAGAAGCAGCACATATGCTAGGACACAACAATCTCCTAAGCAGACTGAGTGCAGATATGAACAGCATATGGTAACCGGTATTAAAGAAGGATAGGAAAATATTAGATGTATAAGCCCTAAAATTAACTCCATAATTGCCCACGGGCATATGGCGTAGTGGTTAAGATACTAACCCCAAGATTCTGAGTTCGATTCTAGGCAGCGACCTGAATAATAATAATAATAATAATGACATAAAAAATACATATATGAATGTATATATATGTATATATGTGTATATGTATATGTATGTATATATATTTGTATGTATATATGTGTATATATATATGTGTATATATATGTATATATATATATGTGTGTGTGTGTGTGTGTGTGTGTTCGTGAAGGCGCATGGCTCAGTGGTTAGAGCGTCGAGCTTACGATCGTGAGGTTGTGAGTTCGAATCCCGGACCGGGCTGCGTGTTGTCTTCTTGAGCAAGACACTTTAATTCTCGTTGCTCCAGTTCACTCGGCTGTAGAAATGAGTTGCAACGTCACAGGTGCCAAGCTGTATTGGCCTTTGCCTTTCCCTTGGATAACACTGGTGGCGTGTAGAGGGGAGACGGGTATGCATGGGCGACTGTTGTTTTTCCTATGCCGGACTTGTGCCCGTACTTGTGCCTCGGGGGCTAACTTTCTAGGTGCAATCCCATGGTCAGTCATGACCGAAGAGGGTCTCAATATATATATATATATATATATATATATATATATATATATATATATGGAAAAAAGACAAAGTAGAAAATGCTAAAATACTTTTATAAAGAACATTACGAAAATTTCGCTCCAACAATCTACTAAACAGCCATGCACAACAAACCCGCAACACACGCAATAATTTCCACCGACGGCCCATTAAAACACCACATCCGAACATGGGATATCGAGACATACATTTCAATACCGTTTCGAAAACCCGCACCATAAATCATAACACAGTACCCCGCAACAATAGGGAACAACTACACAACAGCCACCGCCCCAACTACCGCAATCATTTTTTAGACCCAGCACACAAACACAGAGACACGAGATAACACAGAAGGAACCAAAAGTGATAAAAATTATCAATCTAACTCACAAAGAAATAACAGGAGACCAAATCAATATACTCTGCAAAGGACTCACGTTTACACCCATCCCACAACGCTCCAACTACAACGAAATGAAAGAAGACATCGCGGAATTCTGTAGAAAATTACGACTCGCTGAGGAGCTATACGACACATACAATGAGGACGAATCATTGGTCCGAAATAGAAGTAACTACACCCCCTCAAAAGGTAAGAACAAAACTCTTGATCATTTCTGTGAACACATCTCGAATTACCCATATCAACATATGCACAAACAAAAACACAAACCAAACTTCAGCAAAAAAGAATGGGCTGAGCTGAACAAATTAAAAGATGACAAAACAATAACTATCAAAGAGGCTGATAAAGGGAGTGCAGTCGTCTTAATGGACACAGTATACTATATAACTTTAGTATCATCCATGTTAGAAGACACAACATATTATGAAAAGACCCAACACTCAACAGAAGACAATGTTAAAATCCATGTTAAACCTATACAGAGAAGGACTCACCGACAAAGAATATGACTACATGACCAATTTCAAAACTAAAACCATTCAATTCTACAGTATTCCCAAAATACACAAAAGTGAGAAAATAAGTAACGCATGCAAGATCGTCACAGACATAATAATCAATGTCCCTACCCCAAATGACCTCAAATTGAGACCTATAATAGCAGGTCCCTCATGCGAAACCCACCGCCTCAGTAACTTTTTAGATACCCTCCTAAAACCATTCCTCAAACATGTCAAAAGTTACGTAAGAGACGACCTGGATATGCTCAACCACCTTCCTGAAACAATAAACAAAAACACTTTACTAATATCCTTCGATGTAGTCAACCTCTATTCCAATTTCCCCCACAACCTAGGAATAGAAGCAATTCAATTCTGGCAAGAGAATTACGCCAACGAACTCCCCCATCGCATCAAAAAAGAATTCGTGATAGAAGGGCTCAAATTTATCTTGGAGAACAACTACTTTGCCTTCAATGATAATTTCTACCGACAAAAATCGGAGACTGCGATGGGTACGAGAATGGCCTCCTCCTTTGCTAATCTAGTCATGGGATATCTAGAAATTAGTCTTTATAATAAGGTTCAAGAAAAATACGGCAGCCCATTCTCCCTACACATAGAAAATAACTGGAAGAGATACCTGGATGACTGTTTCATTCTGTGGCATGAGAATATAGAGAGACTTAAAGAATTTCAAGCACTTATAAATGGACATGACGTAAATATTCAATTCACGGTGAAATATAGCCACCAACAACTTCCCTTCCTCGACATCCTTATTAAGAAATCTAACAACGTAATAGAAACAGATATATACTATAAACCCACGGACTCAAAGCAATATCTACCGTTCAACTCATGCCACCCCAGACACACCAGAATGAACATCCCCTTCAACCTAGCAAAAAGGATATGTACTATAGTTTCAATTGCAACCACCGGGGACACTCGACTACATGAACTAAAGGATTCTCTCACCACCAGGAACTACCCATCTACACTAATTGACACATGCTTTAAACGAGCCCTTCAACTCAGCATCCACGAACTCAGACATCCCAAATTCAAGAAGGTCTTACAACCAAAAGCCCTACCATACATTTCCACATACAACCCTCTTAACAACGAAGCCTTCGACACCATACTTCAAAACATTCCCCTGCTAAAAAAGGACCACAGAATGAACTTAATCCTCCAAACACACACCATTATAAAAAGCAAGAGAGCCCAAATCTATGAAAAGTCTCCTAACACAAGCCCGAATACCCTCATCAAAAATACTGAAGCCGTCAGTAAAAAAATGCGGTAGACCCAACTGCGGAATATGCATCAGTCTAATTGAGGAATCAGAGTTCTTCAAACAGGGACAAAATTTCAAAGTGAAAAGCAACTTCACATGTACTTCGGAGAACCTGATATACGCATTGACCTGCTCTGGGTGTCAAGAGCAGTACATAGGCCAAACGAAAAACAGCCTGTGTCAACGGATGGCTCTGCACAAATCCCAAATAAAAATTCCCCAAAACAGAAAAATAGCATTCAGCCAACACATCAATATTTGCGCCAATAATAAAAATCCTAGTTTCAGAATCTGTCCCCTCTACCAATTCAGAGACGATACATCCTACAGTCAAAGAATAAATAAAGAGTCTCTCTTCATCACAAAATACAGACCCCTTCTGAACGCATCTACAACGAATGACATATCTACCATGACCTTAGAATAAAACACACACACAAATATTAAAAATGATAATTGCTGATTTGGTCGGTATATATATCCTTTATGTGATGGCTGACCAATTCCCAAATAGATACGCAAGGGATTATAAAAAAAAGAAAAAAATATAAAAAGACAACCCCAATCACTACTCACTCGACTAGTTACTATCACTCTTTCCTGCATTTTATTAATGGGATGACTCAACCGTCAAAATGCTTCTAACCAAAAATTACAAATGGTTAAGAATAGACTGGTTAAATTTTTCCGAAACATGGGCTTAAGCATTGTTTTTGACAATGATATAACTAGCCAACTTTTTGGATATTACCCTCAACTTACATAATGATTCATATTTCCCATACCATAAACCCTCAACTAATTTAAAATATATTAGCTCTTTCAGTAATCACTCTAAGTTAGGAATAATTCACTTAGACTTTCTAGATTATCTGCTAATATTGATATCTTCAACGATAAAGCTGAATTTTATAACTCTGCCTTTCTTAAAGCAGGCTTGTGGTAAGTAAATTGATTACCAGCCACATGGTTCCGGGTTCAGTCCCATTGCGTGGCACTTTGGGCAGGTGACTTCTACTATAGCCTCGGGCCGACCAAAGCTTTGTGAGTGGATTTGGTAGACGGAAACTGAAAGAAGCCCATCATATATATATATATATATATATGTGTGTGTGTGTGTGTGTATTCGTCCCCCCACCAACATCGCTTGACAACCGATGCTGGTGTGTTTACGTCCCCGTAACTTAAAGGTTCGGCAAAGTGACCGATACAATAAATACTAGGCTTGCAAAAAATAAGTCCTGGGGTTGATTTGCTTGACTGAAGCCGGTGCTCCAGCATGGCCGCAGTCAAATGGCAATCAGGACATGAAATCAAATCATAACGATATTAACAATATAAATCTTAGTTCGGATAACAGAACTAAATTGAGTAATGTAGTTCTGCAGCGTAAGGGAAATAACCGTTCTTTAAGACACCCCTTCTTTTTTTTTTGTTATAAAGGTACATCGAGGAATTTTAAAGATAATTATCCTAATAACAAGGTATGTCCTAGCAAAACTGTTTGGTTTATAATTCCATATGGTAAGCAGATCAAATCCAATCTCCCTTACCAGTTTCGTGAAACTATAGAAAGGAATTTCCCCAAAAATTCAAGATACTATTTGACTATTAATTCACACCGAATCAAGATAGGGTTTTCTAACACCAAAAACCTTTCACAAACCATCTCTTCGCGTAATAATAAGTTGTTAAATACAAATCCACTTAATGAAAATAGTAACATTGATATTATTAAGACTAACCATTCTTTCAATAATAATAGCAGCAGTGTTAGTGTTTCTGATGTGGATCCAATCGCATTTGTTTCCTTAGCAGTAATATCTACTCTATTTATCTTTTTTTATATAGGTAGTTCTTAATCTCAGTCATCCAAAAGAATATCTAATCATTACTATACATTTAGACATATCAATAAACGTAATAATACTGTGCTTAGTAAATTAATTTGGCATCTAAAGAATCATAATAAACAATTTGATTTGGAATGAAATATTCTATCTAAATCATTTCCCTATAATAAAGGTAAATCTTTTTGTTCACCCTGTAACGATTAAATGTATTTCATCCTGTTCTCGGAGAGTCTTCTTGTAAACACGTTTAAAGAACGTGTTTATCATTGCAAACATTGGGAAAAACATACCTTTAGTTCCTATAAGTGATTTCTACCATTCTATAAAATTCGACCTTTAACTGTCTTCTTATATTTCACTTCCACTAAATACCGTAAATCCTCGAGTATAATCCGCATTTTTCCCCAAAAATTTAAAGGTCAAAATCCCTAGTGCGTACTATATACAAGGTTAAAAAAATTTTCTAAGCAATGTCCGAGTCTCTATTTGCTATCCGGCAATGTTTAGATAAACTCAAGCATTTAAAAAAAACGTCACAAAACAGATGTTGCTATCATTTCAGGGGGTATGACCTCCATATTGCAGCCATTAGATGTCTCTGTTAACAAAAACAAATTGCGTGATTTATGGACTGAATGGATGGCGCCTGAAGAAAAGTCGTTCACTAAAAGTGGAAGGGTTCCCGCTCCCTACCTGACTTTGATATGCAAGTGGATCGTGTATGCATGGAATGAACTTGATCCCCAGATTATTGTGAAAAGTTTTATCAAATGTTGTGTATTGTCTGCACTGGATGGTACAGGATGACGTATGGAAAGATGAAATAAATGAAAGTGAATCTTCTGATGTTGACTATTAATCTGACGATGACGGAGATTTACACTACAATGATGCTGACATGTTTACGGAGGAACAAATGGAACAGCTATTTGATGCTGAAAGTGACGTTGAATTTGAAGGATTTGAATAAATGTTTTTGCTTTTGCTTTTGTAACTGATAGTGATAAATATGTAAAAACAATTTACTTAATATTTATTTTTCACTGACGTGATTACTGTTATTTCTTTATTTTCTGCAAACAAAATGCACAAAAAAGTTACACGTTTGCATTGTTATATATACAATAATAATAAAGGACGTTACCGTATGTATATATATATATATATATATATAATAATAATAATAATAATATTAGGGACAAAATCCAAAATTACAGGTAAAAACTCAATTAAAATCAATTTATAAAAAATTAAAATTAAATTGAGCTTTACAGATTAAAATATATATAGTTTTAGGGAAAAGAACCAAGTTTCATGAACACATCGATGAAAATCCACTATCACATATAGAAAAATTAATAATTAAAAGCACAGTAAATGAGTATAATATAATACAAAATAAATATCATAAGATAAAGATAATATATATATACAAACCAAGGACGTTACATAGACCTCCTTGACTCAAGTTAGAGAAGGGGTGCGTATTATACACAAGGTTTACGTTTTTCAGAGGCACAGCCCCCGAAAAATCCCCTGCGTATTATACTCAAGGGCGGACTATACTCGAGGATTTACGGTATATCTATTTCCATGCCTTTAACCTTTATTCCTATTCATCTAACGCACTATATTTCTCCACTTTTAATTTACTGTTAATTTCTTTCTTCTTCCTCTTCCTCTTTCTATAAATTGCATTTGAGGTTATATATATTTATGGGTTTTTTTCAAAAATAACGTACCAACGTTCCCTTCATCATATATGCAGTAATCACATTCGGTTAAAATGTCTTATTCATGCGTTTTGTTTCTCTTTTCTTCCCTGATGAGAAGATTTTGAATCTTACCATAAATATAATTTAATAGAACCGTACACACGTGCTTCACTTGTGACGTACAACTTAGTGTGCGATCCTGTAAATTGTATTTATCCAACGGTCTGTACTGATGAGAAACAGATATTTTCGGTAAGAAAGTATTAATTTCGAAACATGTTTACAGATAATTGTATTTTTTTATGTAATTTTCACTAGTCTTGCCCGTTTACGTTTTTGTTACTTCGCTAAATTCCCTTTGAGAATTATTCGGTCTTAGTAGACACATGACATGTGATCTTCTTCTAGCACATTGGCAGGTCACTTAGTGGCTTCCCTTATATATATATTTTATATATACATATACAATAATCCTATATATATATATATATATATATATATATATATATATATATATATATATATATATATATATATACATATACCAGTGGCGTGCACTCTCAGACATGCAAGCTATGCGCCGCATGTCTCGTTATATAATCGGAAAATTAGATAAAATAGTTACTTTCTTGCAAAAAGTAATCCGTCCAGTTTTCGAAATATTCTGTCTCCCCTTCCCCTCTCTCAGTGACTAGTGAAAGCTTTGAGAAGGTATGCATTGAGAATCCAGCTTATAGACACTCCATAATTCCCTATCTATGTTAGTTTGTCCTTCCTTCCTCCCCCCCTCTCTCTCTCTCTCTCTCTTTCTCTCTTAGTGACCTGTCAAAAGATATGCTAAAACCGATAGCATATATATTGTGTACCCCTTCCTCTCTCTGTCAGTGATTCCACAAATTTATCATAGGAAGTAATGCTTTCTGATAATAGCATGACCCCACCTCTCTATCTCTTTGTTAGCTGGTTCTACGTTTTGTTTTGACCGGAACTAGAGCAGTTCTCAAGAACTGCTATAATTAGCCATAATTCTTGGAACAGCCTGGCGGTAAGTTTGAATCTTTTATCCAAAACATCTGTTTGCATTATTATATTTTTGGAGTGTTCTGAAAACAAAAATATTTAATTTGACTAACGTCATTTTTCGGTTTTTTTTTTTTTTTTTAAATTTACTTACAATATACGCAGATGCTTACACGTGTGTTACTTTTATCCAAATGAGTGAAATGTGTGTTATAAACGATATTTTGAGAAATAGTTTTTCGAAAAGAGACTTCGATGGAAAACAATTAATTATAAACGGTGGGTGACCAAAGAACTCGTATATTTAATCAGTAAATATGACAAAAAAATGGAAAGTCATCTAGATACAGCTTCTATCTTCACTGGTCTGTCAATCCAGTGATTTCTTATTTTTGTTAGAAGTATTCAGTGACATTTTTTCTTTTACTGACGTCTTATTTAATATCCAGAGTAAAAGTCATGACATAGTGTATTGTAAAGAGCAAATAGATAAAACTAGAACTGTACTCGGAAACAAACTTGATAATTTTTCAATCTTTTATGATATATTAGGGGAAAAATATGGAGTCGATGCAGGAATCGGAATTCAGAGATCCAAAAATATATCTATTGAGCCTCAACGACATTATCAGAATGCATTGTAACAAAATTATCAGTACAGTAGTTGACCAAATAAAAGCACGATATTCATCCTTAGAAGAGTTTAAATTCATGGAACTTTTGAATTTCAACAAAGTTGATGAATATTGCAAACAATTTCCTGTGGACTCTATACATTCTTTAAAAATCACTTATGGCAGATTTTTTTATGTAATTCGATTACAAAGTGAGCTAAAAAAGCGAGGTTAAGTCATTTAATGAGTTACATTTACAGCAGTGACCTTGTTGAAGCTATGCCAGAACTCTTCAATCTGTGCAAGTTGATTTTGACAATTCCGTCTACCACTGCTTCTGTAGAGCGATCCTTTTCTGCATTAAGTAGAATCAAAACATACCAAAGAAATGCGACAGGAGAAAGAAGACTGTCTGGGTTAGCACTAATGTCAATTGAAAAAAATTTATTACAACAATTGATGAAAAGAGAAGATTTCTATGAAAATGTGATAGATATATTTGCCCAGGAAGATCGAAGAATTGAATTAATTTATAAATGAGGTAAATAACATTTTAGAACCTTAAAAAAAAATTAATATATTAAAGGGCATATATTACAGGCTTTGGTTAGTGTTTGTTATAATGTAAGGTTCGACCATCTTACATCAGTATTGTTTGGCAGGAGAAATGGTTCGACTTCTTCGTCACGCCTAACCTACATAGGTTTTCCTTTCTGTGCTGCTGGGTGTAGTCTATTTACGGCCGTAAATGTCTTGTTTCAATCTCAGAGATGTTGACTTCTGCCACAACAGTTTTGGGGGGCTTTTTATAATGTTGAATTTTCACTGTCTTTCATTGTGTGTGTATTCATGTATATGAGTGTATTTTCAATGTGTGTGCGTGAGACGTAGTCTTTTAATATATGGAGTTCAGTAAGTCTCAGAACAGTCTGCTTGAGTATCGATAATTTTCCCAGAATTGACAAGTAGCATGATAAAACACCTGACTTGTCTTCCAGCGCGTAACGATCTTAAAGCATGGCCATATAATGTAGCTAAATGTGTTCTCTTAATTAAATCATTTTAATTTGATTCAGCTCAACCAATAGGTATAGGGGCTAATGCAGAATCGCACCCCTTTGAAAAACGAATTTTGTGAAAAAAGTTTTCTTATTCCTACCTTTAACAAAGATTCCGAATCTGCAAAAATATTAACAGAATCCAATTTCATCGTTATTACATTTCACTTATGATTTTTAGACTTTTTAAGGGAGAGTGAGGATGGGAAAGTACTGACGTTTCGAAGAGAGAGAAAAATATAAACAGTACACTTATTTCAGGCTCATCTTTACAGAGCCATTTTTTATTCCCTGCTTATTCTAGGTCATACGGGGGTGATTGCATATTCAGAATCTCCCATATGTAAATTGTAGGAATACGAAAATTTATTTACTGAAAAATTGCCGTGGGGGGGGGGGGGGAGAAATTCATTGCATGCCCAACCCCGGAAGTCACCGCACGCCACTGATATACACACACACACACATAGATAGATATATATATATATATATATATATATATATATATATATATATATACACACACACACACACATATATATATATATATATATAAGCAATGTTAATTCTCTAAATGAAGTATTAACAGTAACTGCACGATAAAGTGTAGTATATTGCCACTTGAGTGTGGCTGACCCCTAGGGGTGGATGTTACTGTTGCTTTTAGCCCCAGGAGGACATCTCCTCCAGCTGGCTTATCGACACACTACTGTGTCCTGTTTGCCAAGGGAAGTTACCCCTCCCATCATGATCTGTAGCACGAACGGACCCGGGTTTCAGATTTAGAGAATTAACATTGCTTGTTTTCACCTTTTCGATATCAGTGAAGAATTTCACTGGAAAAGTAGATATAAGATTGCCAGGATTTTATCTCTCTCATCACAGATCAGTGGCTATTGAACGCCGACGAAGGGAAATAACCCTGAAACCCGGGTCCGTTCGTGCTACAGATCATGATGGGAGGGGTAACTTCCCTTGGCAAACAGGACACAGTAGTGTGTCGATAAGCCAGCTGGAGGAGATGTCCTCCTGGGGCTAAAAGCAACAGTAACATCCACCCCTAGAGGTCAGCCACATTCAAGTGGCAATATACTACACTTTATCGTGCAGTTACTGTTAATACTTCATTTAGAGAATTAACATTGCTTGTTTTCACCTTTTCGATATCAGTGAAGAATTACACTGGAAAAGTAGATATAAGATTGCCAGGATTTTATCTCTCTCATCACAGATCAGTGGCTATCGAACGCCGACGAAGGGAAATATCCCTGAAACCCGGGTCCGTTCGTGCTACAGATCATGATGGGAGGGGTAACTTCCCTTGGAAAACAGGACACAGTAGTGTGTCGATAAGCCAGCTGGAGGAGATGTCCTCCTGGGGCTAAAAGCAACAGTAAC
>NC_142936.1:32604574-32624574 GCF_046866305.1 Octopus bimaculoides | reverse complement strand
AAATGCCGGCGTTAAAATTCGAAAATTATCCAGTAAAAGTTATCAGTAATTAATAATATAAAAGGGTAATTAGAAATATTAGAAATTTCTACTACCAGGGGCCTAACGTACATTTAAATACATAAGAGGTATCCATCATATGATTCCCTCACGCTAAGCTCCAAACAGAACAGCTAAGCTCCAAACCAATATTAGGGATAAAATTTCGAAGGGAAAATATGTGTTTAAATGTACACTGTATTTCGAAATTTAATCCCTAATAATGGTTTGGAACTTAGCTGTTCTTTTCTAGCGTGTGGGAATCTTATGATGGATACCTTTTATGTGTTTAAATGTACACTGTATTTATATATATACGTATATATATTAGACAGAATGAGGTAACAAATCCAAGGCTGTGAGGAGTTTTCAGGTCATTTATAATGAAATAGTCTTACAGCTGTTCCTGGGATATTATGGACATCCCTTCATCAGACTGCTCACTTCGGTATCACCCCACCCATACCTTTTCTCTACATTTCCTTTATCCAACCGTTAATGCAGCTCTGTCATATCACTCCTAGTCACATATCTCACATTCTTTTATCCCTTACCTTCTCATCTCTTCCTATTCCTCCCCCACACCTCTCTCATTGTTCCAACACATTATCTTGATCACCAACTACCATTCTCTTTCTCACTTCTTTCACCCCTTCTTCACTTTTTTCACTCTTTGTTTTTTTCTGCCTTCCTTTTTTCTATTTTCTCTCTTTCTTCCTCTCATTTTCTCTTCCTGTTTTAAATTTGACCTTTCCAGTCATATACATCTCTCCTTCCATCTTTCCAACAATACTACCAATACATTCTCAAATTTTCATTCACACCGCAAAACCCTTTCGAACGAGCAACACTGATTCCACGGCTCCATACTTCGAAATGACTAAACATGAACTGCTATTGGAACTTACATACCATGTACAGGAAACTTTTTAACCATTTCTATTCACCATTTTCCTCGAATAATGGAACTGAAGCTACAATATCTTTACATATCTTATTTCTATTTTCATTCTCTTATTTCCCTCTATATTCCCTATCTCCTCCTTTTCCACAATAATTCGAACTCAAATATTTTCTCACACCGTCTCTGATAAAGGGATATCCATAATGTCCCAGAAACAATAATATCCTGAAAACTCCTCACAATCTTGGACTTGTTATCTGATTCTGTCTAATATATATATGCATGCTAATACAAGACCCACATTAGACTCCTCATCGTATAATTATCGAACCAAGAGTTTAATCACGGTCTGTCCATAGCACTTACTAAGCAATACCCGATACTCTTTGAGCCTTCTAGATACCTCTCACATATATATATATATATATATATATATATATATATATATATATATATATATATATATATATATATATATATATATATATATATATATATATATACGTATATATATATATATATATATCCATATCTATGTATATATATATATATATATATATATATACATATCTATGTATACGTATATATGTAGATATATATATATACATAGATATGGATATATATATATATATATATATATATATATATATATATATATATATATATATATATATATATATACATATATATACATATATATAATTTTCCAGTAAATTTTGTAATCGTTACCAATATAGCATAAGACTTCACCCCAAAGGATCATTGATTAGATTCCTTAAGTAAGAAGAGATGAGGTTCAAATCTTAGTATAAAACCCATAGAATATAATGGTAATAGCAAATAATGATAATATATCGAAATATTATTGAATATATCACTGATGGAGCTTGAAAAGATTCCTAGGAGCAATGATTTCTGGATAAAATTCTCTTAGCCCAATAATGAGACACAGTATGAATGTAAAATAAAATAATAGCAATGATAGCCTCCCAGGGGCAACAAAAATAATCTCCCTATCGTGAATAATCAATAGTCAATAATAAATAAATTAATAAATAAATTAATAAAATAAATTAATCTAGTAGGCATTCACAGGAGAGCAGTGACAACAGAAAATATTAAGGAGTTACCTCCCCTGTATATCTAAATATAATCAAAACAGCATAGCGAAAAAAACGGTATAGTTAAATAATTTTTAATAATCTGTTCTGATCGATAATTGTGTTTTTTGGTCATTTGTTCTAATGGAAACCATTCCTGATGAAGTGCGAAACGTCATACATTCAACAGATCAGTCGTTGGATAGAGTTGAGCACAGAAATGTTGACATCGGATGCTAAATAATTAAATAAATGGAAAAAAATCGACCGTGTTGAAAGTCTCTATCCTTTTAAATATACAAATTTGAAATCTTGGAAATATATATATATATATATGTATATATATATCTACGTATATATATATATATATATATATATATATATATATATATATATATATATATATATATATATATATATATATATATACGTTATAGAGAGAAAGAATGATTTCTAATAAAGATTCATCATATTCATAAAAAAACAGCCAGAGCAACTAATAAGAATATGAAAATAGTAACTGAAAAATATCGTTATAGGTATAAATATACCATAAACAATTATAGAAAAATGAGGAGAAAAAGATGTTGCATCAAAATTAGATTTAATACAAAATAGGATTCAATACGTAGCGTTTTAAAGGACAATACAAATATGTAAGAAAAAAATTATAATCATAGTAATTATAATTAAATTTATGCATTATCATTCTCATCAGTGTGAAGAATTTTTGGAAGGACATAAAAAAAGGTTTAATAAAATAAAATAAATTAAAATAAGATACAATAAGAGAGAATACAAAGGGGGTAATAGGGAAAAATCAGATATTTACAAGCAAATTGTAAAAGGGAAAAATAACAGTAATAATAATAGTGAGAGAGACGACAGAAAAAAAAAAGACAGACATATCAATGTGCATGCACGTCTATATGTGCGGTAAGCTATAACATGAAAATAAGAATAAAAATCTAACGGATATGTTTTTAAAAAAATGGTAACAGGCCGAGATGAAGTATAATGTAAACAGGGCCACGTTGTGTACAGTAGAATATAATGTAACAGGTGCACTAGCAGAAAAAAAACAAAGAGAGTTATACATATACATATTGATATTGAAAAACAAAAAAAAATATATATATTACACGAGGCTAAAAGTGATAGGCAAGATATGTTTGAAAAAGTTACAATATTTAAGTAAAAATGTACATACAAGCAGAGAAAAAAAAACAAAGAGAACTTAACAAGGAAAAAACATCGATCACAGACAAGACCGGCTGGTGTATTCAAGAGAGTTACCTAACATAAAACCTAGCCCGGGGTAGGGCAGAAAATCAGAAAAAAGTAGGAACAAAAACGAGTATATGAGGGAGAAAATTATTATAAATTTACAAGTGATAGAAAAAAACGTATACACTTAACACATAAGGATATATAGTCATACACATATACCTACATACATACACAACACACACACATATACACACGCACAAAAACGTGCATACACTCACACATACAGATACAGGGGTGCAAGTGTGAGGGAAGATACAAGTAAAATAAAGAAGTACGTATTTACATAAGACTATATAAGTATATATATGTGCATATACACACATACATACACACACATATACATCTATATACTCATACATGTATATATATATATATATATATATATATATATATATATATATATATATATATATATATATATATATATATATATATATATATATATATATATATATATATAGTATATATATATATATATATATATATATGTATATATATACATATACACAAATACACACATATATACATACACACACCTACAAACACATACATAAAATATAAACATGCACATACAAGTGCACGCACACACATATACATATATAAACACACATGTACACACATATATACACATACATACATATAAATACATACATACAAAATCATGCATACACACATACACATATACATATATATAAGCATATACACACGCATATATATATATATATATATATATATATATATATATATATATATATATAATACAAAGAATATATATGCATGTATACACACATATATGTATATACTTACATCTACATGTGTATATATAGATGCATATCAGGGTACAGGACGTTAGAACAATGAACTACAGACAACGGAACGAACACATAGGAAAACAGAAAGACACTTGGAATTATTCATCAGCTGCCTCTATTCTAACTAGACGTTTCGAAGATAAGGCAGAACGTACTCTAGAATAGTCTCTTCCTGAGTAGTGGATCAACCCACTAAACAGAGGATTCCAAGGCGGCAAACGTAAACCAAGACAGGAAAAATTCGACAGTGAAAACAACATAAAAAAAGCCGTACGGCCAAACGCGAATCTGATGTAGAGCGCTAGTAGTTCGTCTTGCCTTCACAGCGGCTGGAGTGAAAAGAAAGTTGACCACAGGTCACACGAGAGCAGAAAGGATGGTGGAGGGAGGAAGTGGAACAAGGAGGAAGAGACAGGAGTGTATAGTAGTGAAATAGAAGTTAGAATAACAGAAAGAAGCAGAGCGAGAGGGGGAGATGGGTAAGAAGAAAGATAGATAGGTAGATAGAGGGATAGATAGAAAGATAGCGGAAGACAGATAGATAGATAGATAGATAGATAGATAGATAGATAGATAGATAGATAGATAGATAGAGTCACGTCAGAATAATAAAGTACAGTCTTACTTGCAAAAAGGACGTTTGCGTTCAACGAGCTAATAATACAAAGAATATATATGCATGTATACACACATATATGTATATACTTACATCTACATGTGTATATAGATGCATATATATATATATATATATATATATATATATATATATATATATTATATATATGTATGTATACACACACATATATATATATATATACACACACATATACACGGAATTAACACACACATTTATACACATACGATATACATCTAAAACATAATATATACACATCCACCCAAACAGAAAACAAAAAGACGCATATGTACATGTAGATACACCAAAGCAAAAACATATATAAAAAAACATATAGAAATACACACACATATATATACACAGATATAAACACGTATATGCGTGTGTGTTAATGTATCCATACACAAAAAACATGCAATAACAGACAAAACAAGTATACATACACACCTACATGTAGACAAAGACATAAAATACATTCATGCGCAAGCACAAAAGAACATACAAATTTACACATGCATACATGCCTACATGCGAAATTAACACACACATTTATACATATACATATGCACATGTGTTATTAGCCAAAACTGTGAAACTAAAACAAATTAGCTAGACCTTGACAAACCTTTATAAGCAGAGATAATTGTACCCCCAGTTTTTTGTGACAGTTTTTTTCTGTGGGACAAGGTTTAATTGGATCCTGGAAGCTATGATTGCCTGTTTAATTTATGCACTTTGTGCTTTGTGTTAGGCATTTCTGGAATTATTTTATGCTCCAGGAATTCGCCAGAACTTTTTGCTTGTCAGTTTTAAAATAATTTCTGTGTCACATGTGGGTCTAAAGTTCGAAAACCGAATTTGTACTAAAATGGACTTTATAAAATCCAAATTTTTGGAATCCATATTTTTTGAAAACCAAATTTGTGAGGCCAGTTTTTCTGTGAGGCCAATTTTGGTGAAACAATAATTTGCGAATCCAGAGTTACGGATCCAAGTTTGTGAAATCAAGTCAGTGAAGTCAGGATTCTGAATCCGAATTTCTGAACTGTATATATATGTTACTTTTGTAAATATTTTGACTGCACGTCTGGTGTGGCATTGGTTTATTTTGTTTTGTATGTGGGCTGGGGTTTTTTATGCTGACAATTGTTGATAATATTTTACAAAAGACTTCGTGGTGTGTTGTTGTTTTGGGTTCACCCTATCCTCGTTGATTTTGTAAATTCGGGTTACGGCCACCAGGTCGTAACAAACTGGGGGCTCATCCGGGATTCGAACAGTTGTACATACCAATATTTTCTTTAAAAAAAAATTATTGTAAAATTGTTAAAGATCCTTTTGTCAAATATTACCAATGTGATATTATATGTGAACCTGTTTTAACGGGTGTCTTACCATATTGTAAACTACGGTAGTCATGGAGTGCACCATGGCAAAAGCTTTACTGCAGAAAGATACCATCACTTTGAGGGAACTGCAGTAAGTAAACAAAGATGCGCTTGTAAGAGGTGAGTGATCAACTTAGTTTAGAGGTATCTGCAAGTAATCTTAAAAGTGTATTTTTTTCGGATGTGAAACAAGCCCTAATTGTTGAGGGTAAAATGTCTGCCATCGGTGATGAGACAAACTCTGATTCCGCCGCCCCTCAGTTATCAGCTAGTGAAAGAATGATGGCTAATGAACATGAAAAGTTAAGACTGCAAATTAGTTTAGAACAAGAAAAACTTGCCGCCGGTAGAGAGAAGCAGGCCTATGAAGTTCAAGTGTGAGAACTAGAATTAAAAGCGAATCAAATTAATTCTGAGTTTGAGGAGGCTAATATTGCTACTCCATCTAAACGCGTTAACATTGCTAGTGCTAGTAAATTCGTTCCTAGATTCCGGGATAGTGATTTGGATAATTATTTCTTAGCTTTTGAGAAAACAGTTGAGTTATTGAAATGGCCTAAAACTAAGTGGTCAATACTACTCCAAACTCAACTTACTGGGAAAAGTTTAGAGGTCTATTCTGTTGTGAGTGTAGTTGATTGCAAAGATTATGACTTACTGAAACAGAAGATATTGGATTGTCATGAACAGGTAGGTGAAGTGCACCGGCAAAAGTTTAAGCAAGCTTGGAAAAATTTCTCTGACTCTTACATAGAATTCGCTAGGAAAAAAAAAGTGGTGTGAGATAAGTGGCTTAGGTCTAAAAAAAAAAGTAGATACTTTCGGTCAGTTGGAAGAGTTGATATTGATAGAAGAGTTCTTGAATAAGTCTCCCGATGACATGAGAGTTTTTGTAGCTGAAAGACAGGTTGATACTTTAGCTGAAGCAGCAAAACTTGCAGATGAGTATGCATTGATTCACGGCAATCGTCAACAAAAGAATGACAATAAAAAACAGTTTATCAAGTCAGATAGTGTTACTCAGAAAACAGAAGTAGGTCAGAAGCAGCAGAAGGCTCAGTATAGTGCTTCTTCTAAATCCTGCCATTACTGTAAGACTCCCGGACACTTAATTGCTGATTGTAGAAAGTTAAAGGCTAAGGAGGCAGCTCAAGCTGGTCAGTCTAGGGATCGTGCTGTTCTTATAGCAGCTTTTAAGTGTTGTGATTTAAATGTTGTAGGTAGCTGCTCCATTAGGTTTTAAGTGTTTTTCGGGCATAGGAGTTTTGTCTAAGATTAATTTGGACCCGAATGTGGGTGTTTCTGATACTGCAGATTTAGTTATGACTTCAGTTGTGGATAGTTCTAGTATTGATGCTACTTCTGACAGTTCGTCTACCCCTAAGTCTGTAACACTTTTTATAGACTGGTGCAGAACAAACTCTCTTGAAGCATGATGCTATACCTATTAGCATACTGACATCATTAGGAAAGGAAGCATTAATTAAAGGTGTTACTGCAGGATATGATTCCATTCCTTTGTATCAAGTTCACTTAGATTGTAAATATGTAGTAGGTCCAGTTACTGTTGGATTAGTTACTACTTTACCTATTGATGATGTGAATCTTTTGTTAGGCAATGATATTGCAGGTGATAAAGTTTATGCAGTTCCTATTGTGCAATCTAAACCTGAGACTGATCAAGAGACAGAAAAGTTAGAGAGCTTGTATCCAGGAATATTCCCTGAATGTGCAGTGACTAGGTCCCCTACCAAGGCTATGAATAGTGAGGCTAGCGTTAGTCCCAGTAATGAGGGATCTAATATTAGTTCAGTTAATGATGATATCATAGCTTTGTCTAATACTTTCCTTGTGGATCTGATTTCTGGTAGTGAGGAGCCTATTTATCCTAGTGAAGCTGAATTCAAAGCAGACAAGAAAGCTTTAATCCTTAAGCAGAAAGAGGATTGCAGTTTAAGCAAGTTTTATACTAGAACTTTCTCAGAGAAAGAAGCAGAGAAGTTGCCAATATGTTTTTATCTTCATGATAGTGTTTTAATGAGGAAGTGAAGGCCACATTATGTCCCAGCATCTGATCATTGGCAAGTTAGGGAGCAAATTGTAGTCCCAAAGGAGTATAGACTTGATATTATGAATCTGGCACATGATATTCCATTGGCTGGTCACTTAGGTGTTCGTAAAACCAAGTATAGAATTTTACAGCACTCTTATTGGCCAAGTTTATCTTCCGATGTTGCTAGTTATTATAGAACTTGTAAAACATGGGAAAACTCAATGCAACCATCGACAAGGCACCCTTAAAGCCCATTCTGGCTGTAAAAGAACCCTTTTCCAGGATTATTATTGATGTGGTTGGTCCATTGCCCAGAACAAAGTCAGGATATCGCTACTTATTAACTGTATTGGATCAGGCAACCAGGTATCCAGAGGCAATTCCGTTGAAAGAAATTTCTGCAACTACTGTAGCTGATACTTTGGTGAAGTTTTTCACCCAGTTCAGTTTTCCAAAGGAAATTCAGTCAGATCAGGGATCCAATTTCATGTCAAGTGTGTCCCAGATATTGATGTATAAGTTAGGGATCAAACAGTTTCGTTCTACAGCGTATTACCCACAAGCACAGGGAGCCTTAGAACGTTACCACCAAGTGTTGAGGAATATGTTGCGGACTTATTGTCTGGAACATGAGGAGGATTGGGATCATGGTGTCCCTCTAGTATTGTTCGCAACTAGGGAAGTTCCCGTGGACACTTTGGGGGTCTCTAGTTTTGATATGATCTATGCCCATTGTGTGCGAGAACCCTTACAAATACTAAAAGATGGTTGGTTGAATAGTGATAACATTGCACCTGAGTTTAATCTGATTGACTATATTTCTGAGTTTAAGGAGAGCTTGCGTTCCACAGTTAACACTGCACATGTCAACTTAAGGGATATGATGGTAAATCCCCAAAGCGTAGTTTTCCTCTTGATAGTAAGGTGTTAGCTCTACTTCCTGTACCAGGTAGTTCCTTGAAGGCTAGATTTTCTGGATCTTACAAAATTGTTAAACAATTTGGATTATGTGACTGAAACACCGGATTGTAGAAAGAAGCAACAAGTTTGTCATGTCAACATGTTAAAACCATGAAAGAGATGTTGAATTCAAATCCATTAATGTTGTTATGCCGGTCAAGGACAAATTAGTTGATGAGGAAAATCAGGAAGATTGTGAACTTAGTTCGTCCATTAACTCAGATTACAGAGTAGACAATTCTTCTACCGAACCTATAGTAACAGGTTTACTTCCTGAGCAGAGTGAGGAGTTGACTGGTTTGTTTAGTGACTTTGACGAACTATTTTCAGACAATCCAGGGCGCACTACTGTTGTGATGCATGGTATTGAGTTGACTGATAGAAAGCTGATTAAATAACAGCCTTACAGAATGCACCCAGCCAAGTTTAAAATTCTTGAGCAGGAAGTCAAGGAGATGTTGGGATTGGGCTTAATAGAATCTAGTAAGAGTGGTTATAGCTCTCCAGCGGTCGTGATTCCGAAACCAGATGTGTTTGTATTGACTATCGGAAAGTTAATTCTGTTACTAAACCGGATTCTTTTCCGCGGATTAATGATTTAGTGGATAGAGTTAGCAGCTCAGTCTACTTAACCAAATTAGATTTGAGAAAAGGCTATTATCAAGTTTCTTTAACCGAGTGTACTGAAAGCTGTTTGGCCTGTTTCAGTTCATGGTCATACCCTTCGGGTTATGGAATGCCCCCGCGACTTTCCAGAGACTTATGACCTTAGTAACAGAAGAAATGAGCAATTGCGCATATTATCTTGATGACTTATGCCTCTATAACATAAATTGGGAAAGTCATTGTAGAAATTTGAGAGAAATTTTCGCTAGATTGAAGGCCGCTGGGTTAACCGTCATTTTGCCAAAATGCGAGTTTGGTAAAGCCCAGATTACTTATCTAGGGTATACCGTAGGACAGGGTAAGGTCGTACCGAAGAAGGCTAATGTAAAAGCCATATCAGATTTTCCGCTACCCACGACAAAATGTCAGATGAAACGATTTTGGGGAATGATCGGTTTTTACTGTGAGTTCGTGCAAAATGTTTCTATTATTGTGGAACCGTTGACAAATTTGTTAAAAAAAGACCTAAACCATGAAGTGGTCCTCAGAGTGTGAAACAGCTTTTGAGAAACTTAAGTTGGTTTTACAAAACTCCCCTTGTTTTAAAAGCGCCTGATTTTGAGAAACCGTTCTCATTGATGACTGACACGTCCAATGTAGGTACTGGCACGATTTTGTTACAAGCATGCCAATCTGGAGTAGATTGTCCAGTGGCATACTTTTCTAGGAACTTTAATTCTTGTCAGAAGAATTACTCTGCCTTGGAGAAAGAGTGTTCAGCTCTTGTGTGGGCAGTTCAGCACTTTCAAATTTCTATAGGTTCAAATCCAACCACTGTCTACACAGATCACAATCTCTTAGTTTACATTAATAAGGGGAAATGCACTAATGAGAGGATTCTGAGGTGGAGCTTGTACCTGCAACAATTTAGTTTGAATATTTGTCATATTGCAAGAAATGCTAATTTACTTGCGGATGCACTATCCAGGTGTTAGCACTTACCATGTATATATTTATGTACAAATACATATTTGACTTCAACAAATTTTCTGGACGATACTGTATCTTTCTGAAAATTGTTTATTGTGTATCAAAATTTTCCCTTTTAAGGAGAAAGGAATGTTAGGAAATTATAAATTATAATGTTAAGGTAAACAGGTAAACAGTTTTTCATGCTGCACTGTAAGGCTAAGATGAAATCCATTGTCAAAATGGAGGAAGCTAGGTGTTATTAGCCAAAACTGTGAAACTATAACAAATTGGCTAGACCTTGGCAAACCTTTATAAGCAGAGATAATTGTACCCCCAGTTTTTTGTGACAGTTTTTTTTTTTCTGTGAGACAAAGTTCAATTGGATCCTGGAAGCTATGATTGCCTGTTTAGTTTATGCTCTTTGTGCTTTGTGTTAGGCATTTCTGGAATTATTTTATGCTCCAGGAATTCGCCAGAACTTTTTGTTTGTCAGTTTTAAAATAATTTCTGTATCACATCTGGTCCAAAGTTCAAAATCCAAGGTTCGAAATCCACGGTTCGAAATCCAAGTTTCGAAATCCACGATTCAAAATCCAAGGTTCGAAAACCGAATTTGTACTAAAATGGAAATCCAGATTTTATGAAATCCAAATTTTGGGAATCTATATTTTTTGAAAACCAAATTTGCGAGGCCAGTTTTTGTGTGAGGCTAATTTTGGTGAGACCCAAATTTGTGAATCCAGAGTTACGGATCCAAGTTTGTGAAATCAAGTTGATGAAGCCGGGATTCTAAGTCCGAATTTCTGAACTGTATATATATGTTACCTTTGTAAATATTTTGACTGCACGTCTGGTGTGGCATTGGTTTATTTTTGTTCATATATATTTGTTTTGTATGTGGACTGTTTTTTTTATGCTGATAATTGTTAATAATATTTTACAAAAGACTTCGTGGTGTGTTGTTGTTTTGGGTTCACCCTATCCTCGTTGAATTTGTAAATTCGGATTATGACCACTAGGTCGTAACAAATTATACTATGATGAGTGTAATATCCGTCTGTCTGTACCCTTCTGACGGTCAAACGGCTGGACCAATGATTACGATGGTTTTCGAGATTACGAAGAAAGTAATCAGGCAGGTTTTTAACGAAAATAAAATGTGAAAAAGTATGATCATTTACTCGATATTGAAAATAAGTTTTCAGTCTACGGGCGTACACAAAGTAAATAGAAATTAAGGGGAGGCAACTCGTAATAAAAGAAGCAAAGGGAAGTATATCAACTTGCTTCTCCACTGAATTACGCCATAAGCTTTATTAAGGAATGATTGTGATGGCTTTGGCTCATCTTTAATCGGTGTATGTCTACTATGAACTTTGTCAATAACGATTGTATCAAAAAGTTGTGTAATGCTTTATTAAATTTTCCTTCGTTCCACACCATTGTGACCTGGAAACGGAAATCAGGAATTAGTAGGACTACCAGGGAAGCTGCCGCTATAAAAAGTAAGAGACAATCTAACAGTGAATACAGACAAGCCCAAAAAGAATAAGGATACGGAAGCTCATAGAATTTGCCGTGATACAGAAGTGAGAGCGTCGGAACAGAGCGGGGATACGCTAGCTCGCCAAATAACACGGAGAAATCATCAAGTGAGAGCTTCAGAACAGAGCAGGGACACTTTAGCTCGCCAAGTAACACGCAAAAATCCTCAAGTGTAAACTTCGGAACAGATAAGGAACACTCTAGCTTGCCGAAAATTAAGACACGTGCAAGTACAAGTGGAAGATAATGCTTTGGTAAGCATCCCCCCCGCTGAATATGACAATGAACGGATTACAGATTACAATTTGATAGCGACTCAGGAAAACCTTATAGAAAGTAACATTCCGTTATCATACCGTTCTCACTACTGCGGCAGCTTGGGTGATTATATATGGCCACATTGTTATTCAAAGCACTGGCCAGCGGAACCACTTTTCCTCTGTTGCGAAAACGGTAAATTTCAGCTGCAATCCACAGCCAATTTGTCGGCATATATTGTGTCGTTATGGAACGATAACAATTTCATAACAAATATTCGAGCGTATAATAACGTACTCGCGTTTGTGTCCATTGGTTGTGTTGTTGATACCTCGATAACTGGATTTAATCCCACGTTTAAAATCCAGGATAAAGTGTATCACGCCATTGGAAGTTTAATGCCAGATGCCAATCAACCGCCATCATTTGCACAGCTGTACTTCATTGATACACACTATGAGACCAAAAATTGGATGAAGCATATGAATGATCTGCAGGCGGATATACTGACGAAACTACAAGGTTATATTCGGTAAGTAAATCCATACGTAGCATCATTTCAAGCTGCTAAAGAACTAACGGTAACTGAGGATAGTTCGATCCTTCTACACCATGACAAAAAACTCAAACAATCCGAGGCTCACTGTCGCTAGTACAACTTGCCTATGAATTCAGAGATGGCTGTTTTGGTTCTGGGTGATATCAAGAATCCTTTAGACGTAATCATATACTGTCGTAATGGATATATTCAGCAAATAAACTCTATCCATCGATCGTACAATCTGCTACCTTATGTTCTGCTACTACCGGAGGGCACAGACAGTTGGCAGCTCAATGTGAAGAAATCAAATAAACAAATATTAACAGCTATGAGAACTAATTCGGATAATCATATTATGCGAAGTAGAAGACTTTTACAGCAATATGCTGTAGATCAGAGGGAGAAAGTAGAACGGAGCAGGCTAAGGTGGGCGGAATTCCATCAAACGACAATCAGAGCAGAAAAATACTCAGGGTTGTTTGATACTGTCAACGAAACTGATACATTAATACCTGGAATAATTATTCTCCGGCAGTCCAAGATTTTACAACGAGGCCTTCCAAAACGCCATGGCAATAGTGAGAGCAATGGGAAAGCCAGATTACTTCATCACATTTACCACAAATCCAAAATGGACGGAGATACAGACCGCCCTATTTCCAGGTGAGCATGCACAGAACCGACCTGATATTGTCTGTCAAGTATTCAAAATCAAGCTCGACGCACTTCTCCATGATCTACTGAAAAAACACGTTCTGAGAAAAGTCGTCACCTATACACTAATTATTGGATGGCAAAAACGTGGCCTTACACACGCACATATACTGCTAGTCGTCATAAATCGACTGTTCCAGAAATCATAGACAAAGTAGTTAGTGCCGAAATACCCGACAAACACCGAAACCCGGAGCTGTTCAACTCAGTAATGGCACATAATATTCATGGTCCATGCGGTGCTATCATCACCGAAGTCCGTGTATGGAAACCAGGAAAGACGGAGGTTGATGTACTAAGGAGTTTTCGAAACCCCTGTAGCGAGGCACAAGAAGCCAGCGCCATTTTGTACGAGATCTCACTGGTAGCCATTACCATGTCGGAGACAGGAGCGAGATCTCGCCTGCAACCATTTGTCATGCGTGAGATGACAGCGAAACTCTCGTCGGCAACAACTATTTAAGCAGGAGAATTAAGACATTCTCTTTCTCCATTCTCACTCATAGAGTTCGTATCGTGCTGGTGTATTTGTTGATTGTGTGAGGAGTAGTCGACTGTCTTGTGCTGCTTTGCAGAGGTTTTCTGGTTGTGCTTCCTCTCCGCCTTGAGGAGGGTCAGCAATGTCAACAGTAAGAAACATGTTCTATTCAGACCTTAGTGGGTCCGAATTGTCCTCTTCGGAGGAGGAGGAGCTCATACAAGTAGTTGATAGGATGGACAAGTGCTTAAGGAAGAAAAGTTTTGCGGAAGTGACAGAAGTCACAAAAAAGAGAAAATATGAGAAGATGGCATGTAGGGTAGGTGCTGACGTTAAGTTGTCACCACGCCAGAAAGTATTGGAAGAAATGGATAAGAAAACAGTAATATATAAGGAGTACTCAGGGGAAGAAAGGAAAATTGAAAATGTTGAGGCAGAAATAATAGAAAAGGCGATGTGCTCCGTCTGGCAAGGCATAACGTATCTTGCCAGAGGAAGCAGATACGGAACAATTGTGGTTCATTTCAAGTCAGAAGGAAAAGCATAGGAACACGCAGTAACCACAGTAAAGTCGAATAAAGTGGTCCTTCTACCCACTTATTTTGGAAGAACTACTTCCAGGATTAGGGTGGAGGGAATCCCACCGGAAATAGATGTGGCTTAGGTTGCGGCGGCTGTTCTTCTAGGAAGTAAAGAAGAAATAGCCATCCTCCAAGCTACAAAAACAGAAAATTCGGTATGGAAAGGCCAAACACTGGACCTGATCATACAGGGCACTGCAGAAACACTGGAAAATGTGGTGGAAACGGTGACCATTAGAGATGTAGTGTTGAGAGCGTGGGTCGAGGGCAGATCTCCTCTTTGCTTAAATGTGGCCAAAAAGGCCACATTAGAGCACACTGCCCTCTGCAGAAGCAGAGAAGTCAGGAGGAAGTTAGGAAGGAGCTGGAGAAGGTGCAACAGGAAGAAAAGAGAAACGAAGAACAGTGGATGGTAGCTGAAGGAAGAAAAAGGAAGAGGAAGAAAGGACAGAGTGAAGTAGAACCCCAAACCATACCCACCCAACCCATACCCTCTCACACACACCAAACTCACCCATTCCCCTCCTACACAAAGCAAGAGAAAAAAGAAACACAAACACACAAGGATCAACAACCTCCCCCTCCCACTGTAAATTGTTTCGCGTATATGATGGTTGAAGGTGTGGACAAGGAACTGCTCAATAAGATAACAAAATGGAAGACTGCAAGATTTGTCTATGTCAAAGGATGGACAAACATTGATGGACGGCACTCATGCGTTCTTGTGTCCGAAAGCCAAAAAGACGAAATATTGAAATTCATAGAGGTTATAAGTGTTGGAAGGTGAATTGTGATTTAAAGACGATACCAGACAATATAAAATACGAAGAGCTGACTGAGAAATATGCTATAGACATTTTAAAGGACTCGGAACTTAAAAGATAAAAGGAAGCAAGTGAGGCTGCTTGAGGTGGGGCTAGTAGCTCATTTTCATTATTATTTTCATTCTATCATTCATGTATATCATACCTTTTAATTTTTTTAATTTTAATTTTTTTTCTTTTTTATATGTCCCCCAGATGTGTTTGTATTGTCCCCTCTTCGTCTGTCCTTTGTGGGTAATAAAAATCATCTTGTTTCTTTCTTCTTGCTTTTGCTGAGAAACACTGCGAATCTGGCAGCTCAAAGTGGACTCTTATCCCGCTCTAACTTCACCTGTTATCTCCAGAGGTAATGAACCTCACGTGAACAGAGTTATAACAAACTACGCGCTGTCATAAAGATGGTTACTGGCAGCGATCCACATGAACGAGAACTAAAAAAAAAACGGCTATTGAATTGCACTCCGCTTGTAAACTTCTTCGTGTTCCAGATCCTTAAGACTACAGAAATAATTATAATGGGAGAAGGAGATACTCCACAGGTATCACAAACTTTCAATTCCATGATGCCCTTCAGTCAGCCACCTACATACCGAGAGATAACTACCCGACGTATCGCAAGAAAAGTCTAGCATACGGTGGAAGAGCCAATAAAATTTACGTTGAGGGTCAGACAGATTTTGTGGTGAGTTTTTTCTTCAACTTACACAGATAAACTTTTTAGTGACATACACTTATTGCTTACTTACGTTGAATATCTTCTTCACAGGTCGACAGTTTTTGGATAGTACCATACAATCCGTATCTGACAATAAAATGCAACACCCACATCAACGCTGAGGTCGTGCCCTCCGTCCAAGCAGTGAAGTACTTATACAAATACATTACAAAAGGACAAGATTGAATCATCTTCTCAACATCGAAAACAGGACAGCCAATTATTAAACGAAATAGAAAACTTCGTAAACGTTCGATACATCTCTGCAATTGAAGCATTCTCGAAGGTGTATGGATTTTTCATACACCAAAAGCATCCTACAGTCGAAAAGCTACCCTGTCATTTACCTGATGAGCAGACTGTACGATTCGACTCGACTTCTGTCGCTGCGGCTGTGGAACGCGGACCACCGAAAACTAAACTGATAGCTTATTTTCAAACAAACAAACACGACGAAAAAGCCAAACAGATTTTATACCAAGATTTTCCTAAATATTACACCTGGAACAATAAAACCAAGTCGTGGCAAAAACGAAAACGAGGCACAACAGATGATAGTGGTAACTCAGTTTTACAACAACAGGAAAACAAGGTGTTCACCTTGAACGCGAGTGGTGGAACTGGCAAAACGTATCTTATCAATTCCATCATAGATTCCTTACGTTCGGAGAAAAAAAATGGTACTCGCAACAGCTCTATCTTGGTTTGCGCAACATTGCTGCACAGTGGCCGGACATTTCATTCTCGGTTCAAAGTGCCCATAAACATAACACCAGAGCCCTGCATCATCTCAGGATGCAACTGCGCAACTCTTCAGAATAACCAGTCTAATAACCGTCGATGAAGTCAGCCAAGGTGACAAGTTCATTTACGAATGCTTGGATCGTTCTCTACGCGATATCAGAGCGAACGAATCCCTGTTTGGAGGAGTTTGTGTTCTTCTTGTAGGCGACTGGAAGCAGATTCTACCTGTTGTTAAGCGTGGTAGTCGAGCTCAAATAGTGCAAGCCACTTTGAAAACATCGTACATCTGGAGGTCTGTGATGGAGTTGAGTCTAAAGAAAAACATGAGGGTATGAAATTCTTCAGATGCAACTTTTGCAACCTATTTAAGCGATATCGGTTCCGGACAGTGTTCGTTCTCTACGCCACTGAGGAATGTGATTCAAATTAGGCCAGATTTTGTACTCGAAACGTAATCTATTTCCGGAATATGTAAATTCGTCTTTAATGATTTAAGTGAAAACTACAAAAGCGCATCATGGCTGTGTTCGCGAGCTGTCATCGTATCCACCAATGAAGTGGTAAACAGTGTGAATGAGCACATGATTAGCAACTTCCCTGGTCGAGAGTGCTTTAGTTCGGATACAATAGATGACGAAAACTACAACCAGGACTCACAAGATTTCTTGAACAACTTAAATCCATCGAGATTGCTATCCATAAAATCAAATTGAAAAAGAACTGTCCGATAATGTTCCTTACGAAATTTGATCCAGCCAATGGACACTGCAATGGAACAAGATACACGGTAGCAGAACTAAATTCCAATGTTATCGAAGCAGTGATTGCAAATGGCCCCCACAATGGTAAATGCCTGTTCATTCCGCAGATACCCCTTATACCAACCGATAACCAGTTTCCGTTCCAATTAAGACGTAGGCAATTTCCTATAAAACTGGCATTCTCATTCACAGCAAACAAGGCACAGGGTCAGACTTTAGACCATGTAGGTGTATTTTTACTCACTCCAATGTTTACACATGGCCAGTTATACGTCGCTATGAGTAGAGTAACGGACTCCAGTAACTTGAAAATTAGTGTCAACCACACACAAAATATCGTCTACAAAGAAGTTTTGTAATCATATTGATATATATATATATATATATATAACCAATTTACAAAAGGTACCGTTAATTCTATTATTATCCAATATATATATTATCCATTTACACATTCTTCAATACATACTGCTGTTATGATTTCCCTACCTCATTTTATGCCTCCATCGTAGATGGGTAGATTTGCTAGTATTAATAACTACCCATAATATATTACTACCTATATTTTTATAACCACATTCACAATTACTTTTATTTGATACTTAATTATACTTTAGATATATATATTTTTTATTACCATATCTTATTCTTTATTCTTATTTTCATTTTTATAATAACTTCGATAAATATACTACCTTTCCCTCCCCTTAGTAAGGTTTATACCATGTTCTTTCTACAAAACATTTATCTGTTAGTGGATTTACTCCCTACACTCAACACACAATAATATGAAAATGTAAGGGTATATTTTTTTTTCCACCTCCGACTGGACACACTGATCAATTTCTAAAGCCTGGAATCAAAACAGCTGTCAGACACGATGTGCAATTTTGTAATTAATAAATAATTATTAATTTAATTATCTCTATTTTCTCATTTTCTTAAAAATATATATAAACCCTGGTTTATCCAATTACCTTACAGCTGAATATTAAATGTAATATTCAATACTTTTTGTAATAGGTAATAAACCAGTTTATTCCTTGGATTTTACTATCCCTTAATGAGGTTATTAACCTTTAATTGAATTTTTATATATATATAAATTCTTTTTCTTCTTTTTTATTTGTTTCAGTCATTTGACTGCAGCCATGCTAGGGCACCGCCTATAGTCGAGCAAATCAACCCCAGGACTTATTATTTGTAAACCTAGTGCTTATTCTATCGGTTTCTTTTGCCGAAACGCTAATTTACGGGGACGTAAACACACCAGCATCGGTTGTCAAGACATGTTGGAAGACAAACACACACTCACAAACATATACATACATATATATATATATACATACATATATATATATATATATATATATGTATGTATGTATGTATGTATATATATATATATATATATATATATATATATATATATATATATATATATATATATATATATATATATATGTATATATATATATATATATATATATAGAAACGACCAATCCATGACCGTTATTTGAAACGACCAATCAAACGAATCCATGTGTTTTAAATTTTATATTATTTTCGATTGCATTGTTATTCTTTCTCCATTTCTAACAAAACTGTCCGATAAACGGGAACGTGAAACTCAGAGTAACAGTTTTTTTGTTATATTTCTGCTGCTTTTAAATAAAGCATATTACTCTACCTCTGGTATTTGAGTACTCTTTTTTCCACCTTGTTGCACATTTCATGTGCTTACTCGGGTATATATATATATATATATATATATATATATATAGATGTATAACCAATTTACAAAAGGTACCGTTAATTCTATTATTATCCAATTTCACTAATTTAAAAATGATAACAGAATTAACGATACTGGCGACTTGCAGGCCAAAATTGGCATTTAAAAAGCCGAGGGGTTTTGACTGTTATTTCAAGCAGGAAAACATACTTAGTATGTCCTTTGATTTATTATATATATATATATATATATATATATATATATATATATATATATATATATATATATATATATATATATATATATATATATATACGACAGGCTTCTTTCAGTTTCCGTCTATCAAATC
>NC_142936.1:32597074-32599574 GCF_046866305.1 Octopus bimaculoides | reverse complement strand
GTAACATAAAAAACGACCCTTCATCAGTTGTCAGCTGTCTATCTACTCCTCATTTCGAGCACTGAACGACACTATGAGTCTTCGAAGACAGTTGCTCCCGTGAGTACCAAAATAAAATTTGGGATTTATGGAGAGCCAAAGTCGGGAACAAAAAACAGGACAGAGTAGACATACAAGGAAACCGAACGAAAACAAACATGGTGGGTCGTTAGACCAGAACGAGGGTAAAATAGCGAATATCGGAGAAAAATTTTCTTTGACAAGAGAAAAGATAGAGAGATAGGATATGTTCAGTCCCTAGGACAGCTCTGAATGAAAACAATGATCAGATGAGGAAAAGAAAGATGGGCGATGGTCACGTGTGAGCCAACAACTGATGAAGGGTCGTTCTTTATGTTACTTGTCTTGTTTTCCAGTTCTTTCTCTCGTTGTTTGCGTATTCCATTCATTTGTTTTCGTATTTCATGTTGTTTACTGTTGGTGACGTCTTGTACCTATATATGTGTGTGTGTATATATATATATATATATATATGTGTGTGTATGTGTGTGTGTGTGTCTGCATATACTCTTTTACTCTTTTACTTGTTTCAGTCATTTGACTGTAGCCATGCTGGAGCACCGCCTTTAGTCGAGCAAATCGACCCCTATGACTTATTCTTTGTAAGCCTAGTACTTATTCTATCGGTCTCTTTTGCAAGCTACTTACCACACAGCCACTCCTACGCCTATATATATATATATATATATATATATATATATATATATATATATATATATATATATATATATATATATATATATATATATATATATATGTATGTATATATATATATATATATGTATGTATATATATATATATATATATATATATATATATATATATATATATATATAAAAATAATATATATTATTTATAATATATTAAGGCAGCGAGCTGGCAGAAACGTTAGCAGGCCGGCCGAAATGCTTAGCGGTATTTCGTCTGCCATGACGTTCTGAGTTCAAATTCCGCCGAGGTCGACTTTGCCTTTCATCCTTTCGGGGTCGATAAATTAAGTACCAGTTACGCACTGGGATCGTTTTAATCGACTTAATCCCTTTGTCTGTCCTTGTTTGTCCCCTCTATGTTTAGCTCCTTGTGGGCAATAGGGAAATAGATATATATTATTTATATATATATATGCATATATATATTATTTGTATATATATATACATATATATATACGTATATATATACATACATATATATATATATATATATACGTATATATATATATATATATATATATATATATATATATACTAGCAGAGATACCCGGCCTTGCTCGGGATTAAAATGGCATAGATTTTTATTGCTTTACTTGTTTCAGTCATGTGACTGCGGCCATGGTGGAGCACCGTCGTTGGTCGAAGTTATCAACCACAGGATTTATTCTTTGTAAGCCTAGTACTCATTCTGTCAGTGTCTTTTACCAAACCGCTAAGTTACAGGAATGTAAACACAGCAACATCAGTTGTCAAGGAATGGTGGGGTTACAAACACAAGACACAGGCACACACATACACAAATATACACATATATACGACAGTTTTCTTTCAGTTTCCGAATACGAAATCCACTCACAAGATTTTGGTCAGCCTGAGGCTATAGTAAGCGCATATATATATATATATATATATATATATATATATATATATATATATATATATACATATATATATATATATATATATGCTTTCGGTGCGAATGGCTTTATTATACGGTGCCATATTTTACAATCCTGTAAATAATAATAATGGTATTTTTATATAAGCCTTATATAAGCTTATGCCGTTCCCCGTGCAGTGACTAACGAAAATAGTGTAATAACGGAGCATATAATCCCTCGACAGAAAAAAAGAAGGCTTTCCCATCCGCGTGGGACGCGAATCCACATCCCTTTGTTAACATGACTGTGTGTGTTACCTTCACACACGGATAGGAAAGCCTTGTTTTTTCTGTCGAGTGCTTATATGCCTCGTTATTAGACTATTTTCCTTAGTCATTGCACGGTGAACGCCATAAACTTGAAGCTTATATAAAAAATACCATTATTATTATTATTTACATGATTGTAAAATACGGCGTCGTATAACAAAACCATTTGCACTGAAAGCATATATGTATGTATATATATATATATATATATATATATATATATATATATATATATGTAACAATAAGGTTTTTGAGTCGGAGGGTCACCAATTGCAACGATAAATGTTAGAGTCGGAGGTTACCAATTGTACAATAATAATTTGTTTGTAGCGATGATGATTTTGTGTAGTTACCAATTGTAACAGTTGTATGATGAACGATGAACAGTGATCGAAGTTGTAAAGAAATATTTATTTATCGTTACTTTAATAAATGCCATACCACGACGGGTAGGTTAGTGTAATACTATAACACAGTTCGTAAAGCATGTAAATTAAAGAAAGTTAATTTCGGCCTGTAT